>NC_092340.1:326975000-327197500 GCF_046630445.1 Rutidosis leptorrhynchoides
ATGATAAGTAAGTGATTCCCTAAGAATGATAAGTAGGTAATTTTAGACGCGAAATGATAAGCAAAACTTTTGACATGTAGACACGGTCGAAGTCCAGACCCACTAATGCATCTAAACAACTATTAGTTAGACATACTAATGCAAGACCTGGTTCGCTAAGACCACCTCTCTGATACCAACTGAAATGCTCCGTTCATACCGATTATAAACGATTCACAATAGTTAATTTCATTGCGAGGTATTTGACCTCTATATGATACATTTTACAAACATTGCATTCGTTTTTAAAAGACAAACATTCTTTACATCGAAAGTTGACGGCATGCATACCATTTCATAATACATTTAACTATAATTGACTTAATAATAATCTTGATGAACCCAACGACTCGAATGCAATGTCTTTTGAAATATGTCATGAATGAATCCAAGTAATATCTCTAAAATGAGCAAATGCACAGCGGAAGATTTCTTTCATACCTGAGAATAAACATGCTTTCAAGTGTCAATCAAAAGGTTGGTGAGTTCATAGGTTTATCCTAAGCAATAAAATTCTTTATTTTGATAGACCACAAGATTCAAATACAGTACACCTATCTCGTGTACAAAACCACTTTTCATAATGCTTAGCAGAGTAGGTTCGTATCCTTTTCTCCCCCGTAGGTTGCCTCGCGATTTTTAAATAACCGTACATATCTCGTGCACAAAAATAATACACATAACCTGTGTATAAAAATCATTCTCTCGATACATAACATTCAATTTGATTTCATTGCTCAACATGGTAAGCGACCTTAACATATAATGCGCATCAATAATATCCCTAAAAACAGAACATCACGTCTGTATAATATATAAACTTCGAAGTACTAAACACCACGCCCACTAGCTCTTCCGTCTAGTGAACATTCTGGGTGGGGGTGTTAAACCCGGTAGCTACCTTTAGAATTCGCATGAATTAGGGTCATACCCGATTCTAATTCTTAGGTTACCAAGCAATAATAATCAGGGGAAATATTCACAACAATTAGTGGTAGTTATAACGTCCAACTAATTCAATAATAATCCACAGAACTTCCGTCTGCATAATAATTCATTCGAGGAATGTTTTGCTTGTGTCTATCTCGTCAAACATTTATAAAAGCATCTCAGTTCAAAAATATAGATATCAAAGGCATTTAATAAAGCAGTTGTAAAAACAACACATGTATTCTCAGTCCCAAAAATCTAAAGAGTAAAAGGGAGCAAATGAACTCACTATACTGTATTTCGTAGCAATTATGCATATGACGACACTGAACAAGTGAAGGGTTGGCCTCGGATTCACGAACCTATATCATTCATATATGTATTAAAACATATTCTTGTACTCGAATAAATCTATATATTGTTATTAGTGATGTAATTGCTATATTTATTAATTTTATAAGTTTCATTATTTATTTATATATTTTCATTTTGTACATAATAATATTAATTTAGTTAAGTTGTGTATATTAAATATATCTTTATAAAAATCTTCAATTTTTATACTTATAATCTTAACCATGTCTTTTAAACTCGTATTTTTTTATAATTACAATTATTTTGATAATAATAATAATAATATAGATTTTACTGGTAATAATAATAATGATAGTTTTTAAGGATTACAAAAAGGTAATTTTAGTAAAGATAATATTATTGATAATAACTTTTAATTGTAACAATATAATAGTGAAAATTCATATTATGATAATATTTATCATAATAATACTTATTTTAGAAATAAAACGATAAGGATTATAATTTAAATGATAATTCTAATAATGATGCTTAGTAATATTAATAATAATAATGATAATACTAATGTTAATAAAAATAATAGATTTGAAAATAATAATGTATTTAATAATAATAATAATAATAATAATAATAATAATAATAATAATAATAATAATAATAATAATAATAATAATAATAATACAGATAATATTGATAATAATGTTAATAATAACAATACTTACTAATGATAATCTTATTAATAATGATCATGTTATTATTAATAATAATCCTTATGTTATTAATAATAATTAAAATGATATTAATACAAATTATATTAATGATAGTAACAATAATAGTTAAATTAACACTAATATCAATAATTAATAATACTAATTTTAATGATAATAATATTAGGTTGTATTGTTTTCCTAATAATGATAATATTAATCATAATCATAATAATAATGATAATACTTATAATAATAATTATAATGATGATACTAATAATTATAATGATAATACTAGTATTATTAGTAATACCTTTAATAATACTAACACTAGTAACAATAACAATTTATAATCATATTTATACCCTTAATAACTAATAATAATAATCATAATAGTAATAATAAAAATAAAAGAATTTGTGTATACCCTTAAAAGCTTTGTTTAAAAAGAATTGTCCTGCACCGGCTCAAACCCGTGACCTATCGCTCACCCATAACCACACTAAACCATCGAGATGCTGCTTGTATTTCTGTTTTAAATCCTAATTTAAATCTATTTATTCTTATTTCTGATTTCATCATCCTCTTCAACACCCACAGTTTAATCAATCCAAAAATCAAAACCAAATTATTTAAAACAACCAAAGGTTTAGGTTCATCCACAGAATTGTACGTAATTCATACTTACTTGGGTTAATCAGAAATTGATAAAAAAAATAAAGAAATGTTGCTGCTGCAGCTCGTCGTGAGTTTTTTAAAAAAAATAATGATTTTGTAAATGGTCACGTTATAGATAAAAGTTATAACACGAAATAGGTTAGAAAACATTCATGGAAACTTTAGAAATCATAAATTTTATCAGAAAATTCAAAACGAAAACGAATATGGCGAAGAACAAATTAGTTGATTTTTTTGAAATAAAGTTTGACTCCAAAAATTCGTAATCAATAGATTAAATTGAGATTTGAAAACTTACAGATAGTATAATTAGACAATTCCTAACAGTCTTGCATTTATAGATTTTAGAATTGAATTCGAATTCGAGTAGTTTGATAAAAAGTGATACGAACAGAGGTGGTTGGCTCGTTTTAAAAATTTCGGTTTATTTTCAATTGAATTTCGGTTGTTTTGTAATTCTAATATAAAGTGGAATGGTTGAATGGTTTCAATCTATTGAACTAAATGTTTCATTTATAATGAAAATGGTCGACCGGATTTAGTCAGAAAAATCAAGAACAGATAAAAAAAATTGATTTGTAATAGAATTTTGATTGTATTAGCAATTTGATATCGACTGGTTCATCAATTTAGCAGACAAATTAAACAGTAGTATAGGGTGTGACGATCGCTCCAAATCCATATGGACGAACACGTCATTCATCGATTTCATTGCGAGGTATTTGACCTCTATATGATACGTTTTATAAACATTGCATTCTTTTGAAAAGGCACACCATAAATGAATATTTAAATCAGAGGTTTTCGACATCTGATGATTTCTACATATAGACAATCACCGTAAATAATAGTTTACCATAGTACTTCCGTTGACAATGCAGTCAAAATAAGATACATGGTGATGATTTGGTGAATGCAACGTTTCCTTGAAAATATGTAATGTAAGACTCCATGCACATAGCTTGTCTAATATATAAGCAAATAGTGGAAGACTTCTAGGGAACCTGAGAATAAAACATGCTAAAAAGTGTCCACGCAAAGGTTGGTGAGTTCATAGTTTTAATGTTTCGTATAGTCTGTATATAAAAGTGGATCACAAGATTTCAGTTGTTTCATCCAGAAACGTTTATCAATAGATTCTACATAACAGAGCACCCTGGTAACTAAGCTTTAACGTTATAATGATAAATACCCCATTCGTTTTAATACACGCAAACCAACGTGTCCTAAACTCAAATAACACACGTCTGTTAAAAGGCTAGCGCTGTAGCTCAGACGGGGATGTCAAGCCCTATGGATCCATATACTGTTATTCGCGCCCACCAGTCCATATCCTATGTACTGGCAGCTACGAGTTACCAAAGCTAAGGGATTTTCGGCTTAAACTCAGTGTAGAATTAAGTATGTACTTGAATCCATTGTGTTTAAATTAAAGTGCATGTATTCTCAGCCCAAAAATGTACTGCAAAAGCAATTAAAAAGGGATCATATGAAACTCACCTTAGCAGCATATAAAGTCGTTCACCAAAATGTGACTGAAACTCGGATTACCAAATAACCGTAGATCTCAACCTAGAGAACATATGTTGGTCAATAAATGTCTATCAAGCTAGGTCTGGTCATAGTGTATCACAATCCTAATGCTCGAGATTGACATACAAAAGTTATCCAAAGTCGTTTCAAAAAGTCAATTTTGACAATAGTTCAACAAAACGAGACATACCTTATATAAGGAGTTATTTACTCGGTTGGTAATATTTAAAAATCCATTTTATCAATCTCGTAAACAAGTTGTTTAAATCTTAATTGTAGATTCAAAAGCAATTTCAATTAACGTCAATCATAATTCAGTTGATCATATCTTTTAATCCGTTCATCGAAACTATTCGATATCTAAATGAAAAGTCATTGATTTTTCGCCAGCTTTCCAAAAACATGCATATCATATACCTTTTACCAGTAATATATGTATTTAATTCGTGATTAATCATAAACTGTTTAACGACGAAATTTAGCATACAAGCATGTATAAATATATATACTCGAGCACTAGACATGGATACACAATTAATATATAAAAGATAAAATATGAGTGCTTACGTATTAATATTGAGATTCAATATTGTAGGAAAGTACGTAGACACAACGGAGATGATAAACACTAGGTTTGATTTACAAATATACCCCCGAACATTACCCATAACCTCCTTGGCAATAACCCACAATTTCCTTAGCTATATCCCGCTTGAAAACCATTTTGAAAGTGACACGCTCATAATCTCATCGTAGTATTTTATGAATATTACTAATTAATAATTAATAATACTAATAATTAATAAGATTAATAATAATATTAATCTTAATAATAATAATAATAATAATAATAATAATAATAATAATAATAATAATAATAATAATAATAATTAAATAAAATAATACGGAGTAATATATGATATGTGTGTGTAAATGAAACAGAATTCGACTGCAATTTATAGATGTTGCCTGATTTCCAACCCCATGCGATCGCATGGTTTTTGGGCATCAAGGCCATGCGATCGCATGGCCCTCTGATCCAGCTCACAAACTTTTAACTTTTTGTTTGTCGATATAATTTTATATAATATATTGATGTCAAAGCTAAGGGGTATGAAATACTATTAAATTTTACAAGAAAATACTATTAAATACGATACAATTTTACACAAGATATTTATTTATTTATAGAATGGATATACTTAAACCTTGCTACAACACTTATAGGCAGTGTACCTAATCGTACAGTAGTGTAGTTTTTAGTAAGTCCGGTTCGTTCCACAGGGAAAATCTTTAAACAAAGCTTAACGCTATATTAGTTTACTTTTATAAAAATACAAATATATATATAAGTAATATTATTATTATAAAGGGGGGTTTTTACCATTTAATGACCGGTTTGTCGATTTTAAAACTTTAGTCGCAGTTAAAACCAAATGTAAAATAATAAATAAATACAAGACTTAATTTAAAGCGTAAAGTAAATAACGATAATGAAATTGCGAATAACAAAAGTGCGATAAAATAAACTTGCGATAATTAAAAAGTACGATAATTAAAAGTGCAATTAAATACAATAACAATAAAAATGCGATAATTAGAAGTGCAATTAAATATAAAATAAAGGAAATTAAATATGAAATAAAAGAATTATGCTTATTTAAACTTCCGTAACCATGATGTTTGACGTGTTGATTTTAGTTTTATGCCCATGGGTTAATTGTCCTTTGTCCTGGATTATTTAATATGTCCGTCTGGTTTTTGTCCATAACAGTCCATCAGTCATAAATATAAAGTGCGAGTGTTCTCGTCAAATTATCCTTATACCCGAAGTTAAATATTCCAACTAATTGGGGACTTAAACTGTAACAAGATTTTAATACTTTGTTATCAATTATGCCAATTATCCTTGTACATAATTTCACCCCTGTTTTAATAATTCTAGTGGCTATTAATCCATTCCCGTGTCCGGTTAAATGAACGATTATTTGTACATATAAATACCCCGCCCATCGTGTCCGATCGAGTGTATATGGTAATTTATAGGGACGCCCAATTGTAAATCTTTATATTAACATTAACAAACTATCATTTAGTTAAACAAATATAAAGCCCATTAATAGCCCATAGTCTAATTTCCACAAGTGTCGTTCTTTTGTTCAAACCCCAATTATGGTACAAAGCCCAATTACCCAATTTTAGTAATTAGCCCAACATCATGATTACTTCGGATTAAATAAGTATAATAATAACTTAGCTACGAGACATTAAATTAAAAAGGTTGAACATAACTTACAATTATTAAAAATAGCGTAGCGTTACACGGACAGAATTTCGACTTACACCCTTACAACATTCGCCAACATACCCTTATTATTAGGATTAAAATTAAAATTAAAATTAAAATATAAATTATAAATATAAATATTACGTATATAGATAGAGAGATGGATATATATGTTATATTTTTACGATCAGAATGCGTGAGCTTTATAGGCAGTTTCTAAATTTGGGGCTCCGCGACTCGCGGTACATTTAGCCTTCGAACTCCGCAAGTCGCGGAGTTCGTTTTTACAGCTCATTCATCCTTGGCTCTTTGTTTGCCGATGATTTTAAATATTAATATAATATATATATAATTTTTAAGAATTATTTATATATTATATTCATATGCATAGTTGACTTGTAATTTTTAGTCCGTTGCGTCGAGCGTTGAGAGTTGACTCTGGTCCCGGTTCCGGATTTTCGAACGTCCTTGCGTACAATTTAATATCTTGTACTTTGCGTTTTGAATCTTGTACTCTTGTAATTTCAAGACGTTTCTTATCAATAATTGAAACCTCTTTGATTGTATTTTGTACTTTTAAGCTTTTTGGTCGTTTGCGTCTTCAATTCATCGAATCTGTCTTTTGTCTTCACCTTTTAATATTTAAACGAATATAACTTGTAAATAGAACAATTGCAACTAAAAGCTTGTCTTTCTTGGGGAATAATGCTATGAAATATATGTTCGTTTTTAGCATTATCAAATATTCCCACACTTGAGCGTTGCTTGTCCTCAAGCAATATCGTCTTGAAATACTAGAATCACTTCTTTATTCTTCACACTTTGTACATCAGTAATTTCTATACGGCGGTATAAACAATGGTAGTAACGATATGGTTTACAGTCCCACATGACTATAAAAATTTAGATCCATTAAGGAAATTGGGTCTTTATGAAAACATTTGATCTTTTGAAAATTAAATCTAGTTTTTACCCTAGATAAGTTTTCCGGAATAACCCTTCACCGATGTTTGCAAAATATTTTTGTGGGTTTGGTGGGTTTCAGATTTGAAAATTTTAGCTCAAAACTTATGGTTTTATGTCACCCACTTGCTAACCTTGTATTTGGAAAGCAACACGTCCAGTTTACTTGTCCCGTATATTACCTTTCGGTAAACTACCGTCCGGTTGTAAAGGAAAGCGTTGAACAAGCAACTGTTAAGGCAATGTCCCCTGACATGCTTTTAATAATGGTCTATAACGTGTCAGACGCAATTACTATCCTTGGTAGGAGCAATAGTAAAGCTCACCCTTATAATTTGTAGGTTTGGCACAAGGTCCTGTCTTTGACCACTATGCAACCATCGTTCTTACGGTTGACACCCGATTTGGTTCAGGTGACCTAATGAATTCCAGGTGAATTCCTAGGATTTTACGTTCAACGGTAATGAACGCATTGAAATGGGTTTTTAGAAAACAAATCGGTTTGTAATTTTGATCAAAATATTTTCTCGTTCAGGCTCGAGTTTAGATATCATTGAATTCCATGAGTTTGTAATTCTCAATCTTTAAGGTCAATCTCAAGGATTGAGTAATATCAGGCTTAAAAGCTAATTTTTGATCTTTTAAGGAGATTATCCTTTCTGGGGATTTGATTCATTAGTCTTATCCAGCTAATTTGCATGGTGCCCCCATTGTAATAGATAAATCCTTCTCATGGTTAGGATAAACCTGACCACTTGGCGACCCTGTTTAATGCTGAGGTCCGTGGATTTCCTGCTGATTTTAGTGATGACTTTTCTAGATTTTTCGTCAACCTACAGCTAGTCTGGACGACAACTTCCTGACCTAAATCAAGAAGCGCGTTTCTTTTTCGGAAGACTTTACTTCCTTTTAATGATGGAATTGATTCATCGTGTAGATCCATCTCTTCTTTTCTTTCATTGGGTAAAACAGTTTAGTTTAGTCCAAAGCAAAAGTATTTTCAGTTATTTGTACAGAAATATGTGACATATGTTTAAAATATCTTGGTAAATTTTCCCACACTTGGCTTTTATTTTCCTTTTTATTGTCCTCTATTTCATTTTAAATGAATTTTAACATTTTGGTTTGTTTATCAATTTATGTCCTTTCCGAGGTAACAATAATTTCGGTGTTAAAACCTAGTTTTATCATTCATAAATATGTATAAACATGATTTTGAGTTCATTTAGTTGAAAATCTTGAAAATTTTTACTAGAATTGGGTAGTCAGTATATAAGACTAGGGTTGTTCTTTATTATCAGAGAGCACTAGATTCTAATACAACTACTACTTTACTAGTATTTCTAATGGCAACCAAGTGTATAAAGTAAAAATTTTAAAATCCGAAAGAATTTAACCCCTTCCCACACTTAAGATCTTGCAATGCCCTCATTTGCAAGAAATCAGTAACAATTTAAATTATTGAGGGTGATTTGTGTGAAAATGATTAAATTTTACCAAAGTTTCCAAACATATTTGTGTTTGTTTGCTGAATGATAAATGGTGCACATCATTTGTTCATTCCGTCTTGTTGTTATTTCACATATATATTGCATCTTGTCGTCAAAATTAGTTACTTTTGCTGAACTTAATGCCAGTCTTTGAAAATGCGTTGTTTTACCCTGTTGTGTACATAAGATAACTGCATACATATATACATATTTTTGAAGTTTGGTATATTACCCCACATTCAAAAATTATTAAAATCTAAGAATAAAAGTTAGAAAATTATAAAAACTAATACAATATTAAATAAGTATTAAACGTATCAACATTACAAATTACAAAATAAATAAAACTAAGTAGACTAGGGATGATACTGATACCAATAGGGGTTCCATGCATAACCATAGATGCTATAAAATGCTTCAGCTGGGTTATACGTAGGATACGGTGGTTAAATCTCTATAGACCAGGGAGGGAATGTGGGCTTTGGAGTAGGAATATAGTTTCTACCTATATGTTGGCAATAAGCTATGATTTGGTTTTGATGAACTTGTCAATCTTCAGATGCTCTATGTCTAGCATTTTCGCACTCCTGTGAAGCTATAAACCTTTGCATTTCTTGCATTTCATTTCCCCCTCCTACATTACCTTGCTGTTGGTTTCTCTCAACCTGTGGATGTCTACCATGGTATTGTACTGCGGCGTTATTTCGCCTCTTCAAAACTTTTGCACCATGGTATACATTTAAACCTATTGTATCGCGGGGTTCTGGTTCTTCGACTAATAATTCCCCCCGACTTATATCCACACCGAGATATTCAGCAATCAAAGTAATAAATATACCACCTCCTATTATGTTATGCGGTCTCATCCCCCTAACCATAGCTAATAAATAATAACCCACACAATAAGGTATACTTACAGCACTTTGTGGGTCTCGAATACACATATGGTAAAACAAATCCTGTTCATTTACCTTTTCCTTGTTCTTACCTCTTTGTGTAATCGAATTAGCTAAAAACCTATGAATTACTCTTAATTCAGCTCTATCTATATCCAAATAAGAGTAATTTCCCCATTTGAATCGGTGATGGATTGTCATTTGACTCCATACACCATGTGTATCAAAATTTTCATCTATCTTTCTACCATTTAGTATCAACCCTCTACAATCGGCAGATGCTAACTCCTCAGGCGTATATATACGTAAAGCCTGAGCCATGTCTAGTAAAGACATGTGGCGCATCGAACCTCCTAACAAAAATCTAATAAAAGATCGATCGGTTAAACTAGCTACCCGATCATTTAATTCTATACTACACAACAATTCTTCACACCATACTTTATATACAGGTCTACGCATGGTGAATAAACGTACCCAGTCGTTAAAAGTAGAATTACCATACCTCTGTGCAAGTAATTCCCTAATTGGCCCGGCCAATTCTACAGCTTCTAATGGTCCCCATTCTATGACCCTAGGTACCTCAACAACTTTAGAATGAAGAGTATGCAAACCCCTTTGGTATTTTGGATAATCTATCCAAAGTCTGTCAAATCTCAGGTTCGGGTGCAAATCTTCCAAGTGCATATCAGAAAATGTCATGACTGGATGAGGTATATCTTGTTTGTAGTAGTTATCCACCTCCTGTTGTTCCGCATTCTCAGCAGGAGCATTGCGAGCTTGGGATGAAGATTCACCCCTTTCAGTCTGCAAAACACATCAAACACAATTTTTGTGCATCCAAATATGCATTAGTGTCAGCAAAATCATCAATCAAAATAATTACAATGACATGATCAATTTATATCAAACTTAAGCTCATTTTCATATTTTTATCAAATCTACACTTTTTCAAATAAGCATATACGAAAATGTTCGCCAAGTTCATAAGCATTTAACTCAAATAACATGTCAAAATAATCATTACTAGCAATTAAACAAGTTTCAAATGGCATTATCTTTCAAAAATCAAGTTCATGAATTTTAGACTTGAAAAAGTCCACTTTAATTCTCAAAATCAAGTTTAGGCTCAAAGTTTGGATCATTTAACTATCTAAACATGTTACACTACTTAATTTAGCAACAATTCATGACAAAAATCGGCCATAACCTGTTTATATCAAAAAGCCCCAAATTGCTCAAGAACACAAACCCTAGATTACTCAAAATTTGAAGTTTAAGGCTTCTAATCATGTTAAATAGCATCAATCTAGGTTATACAAGCATAATACATAAACAATTTAAGCATAATTACACTAAAAAGCATCAAAATCAAATTGGGGAAAAAATTGCTCAAGAACACTAATTTTCGGATTAAATGGTGTTTAGGTGTAGAAATTTACCGTTTTTCTTGAGTAATTCCTTGATAGCATCCTTCTCAACATGATTTTAGTAAAAGATTTGATGATTAACGGTTAAAAAATTCGATTTTTGTGTGATATTTTCGGGTTTTTTCGCAGTATGTTTTGTGGGTGTTGTGTGGACTGAGCTGTTCCAGCTCCTTTATTTTTTTCTGTAATTCGGTCCCTCCGCGAGTCGCGGGGTTTTTACCCTTCAAACTCCGCGAGTCGTGGAGTTTGTATTTTTTTATACTAATTAAAATAATTAAGTAATTAATTTTAAAATTTTGTTTCCCTTGTTATTTAGGACGAGGTCGTTTCGGATCGATGTCCTAGTCCGTCCTTCAACAAAATTTTAAAATTTGTCTTTTTCAAGCGATTGTTTTAAAAGCTTAGATTTTTTTATTTTTTTTAATGTTTTTGGCAAACTTTAATTCAATAAGATTAAAAATAATGATAATAAAAGTTCTCGTTCCTCCCTAGGGTAAAGCAATTTCGGTTCAACGACCTAGTCTTCAACTTACGACGAATTTTAAAAATCATATTTTTAACTTAATGAGATAAAGTAAATTTTTGTTTTTAAATTCACACAACTTAAATATAAAATTCAAAATTAATATTAAAAATTCACACCAAACTTAATATTTGAAATGCATAAAATTAAAAATTCATATTTTAAAAATTAAAAATTCACACCAAACTTAATTTAAAAATTCATATTATAAATTCACACCAAACTTATATTAATTTTTCAAATATTTACAATTTTAAATATATTGATTTTACAAAGTTTACAATATTAATTTAAGATTTATATATTAATTTTAAAAACATCGTAAAAATAAAATTAAAAATCTTTTTGGCTTTTTATCCCACTTTAATCAATCAAATATTATCAAAAATATGCGCCCCTCTTTTCGGTAAAGTAATTTCGGTTCCAAGACCTAATTTAACTCATGACGAATTTTTGAAATATTTTGGGTTGATTGATTAAAGATATTTATACCTTAAGAATAAACGTTAAATTTTGCAGTGATGTAATAAATTTTTGAATGATATCAATAATTTCGGTCGCCAAACCTAATTTTATTCAATACCAATTTAATACTTTATAGCGAACAAATTAGTGTTTATTATCAAAAGGTTAAAAATAAAAATAAAAAAAATAAAAAACTGTACAGACTTACCTGTGAGATAGTATTCTTAGTTATATGATCTATCCCATTCATAAGATAGTCGGTTTAATTGGTTTTCCATGGCTACATAGGCGTAACCTCAAGCATTCAGTATTTTTTCTTCTAAACATATGAACGGTCCGTCTCTGCATAAAGTAACAAATTCGGTGTTTGAATAGGTTTGATTATTTGAACATTTACCTCCATGTGACCATTTTCCGCATTTGTGACATCTTTTTAGGTGTCGTGCTCTTCTTTTCGCTACGGATTTTGATTTTCCTTTACCAAATTGTAACTTATTATCTTCGCATCTGGATTCTTTTCTTACTCCGTCCAATCTTTCTCTGATTACTGATACTATTTCACTCGGAAGTGTGTCATTATTATGTTTAGTGATCAAAGCGTGTAGCATTAGAGCATGGTTTAGTTCACAGGTAGTCTTCATTTCGTAAAAACCTAAAAAAAATAAAAATTCAGAATGGGGGGAGAAGACTAGTTCTTTAGGGTCTGCTAGGAAAAGACCATTCGGGTTCCATTTTCGAGAACTACACGAAAACAGAAAATCTAACTCTAACAGAAATACATAAACCCCCTATACTTAGTTGAAATTGTGATTAACTTCATTGTCTTCTTCCATCGGACCATGTATGTAATGTTTAACTCCGTGACCATTAACTTTAAATTCAATCCCATTTGAATTTATTAATTCTATCGTTCCGTATGGGAAAACTCTTTTGACTATGAATGGTCCAGACCATCTTGATTTCAATTTTCCAGGAAATAGCTTGAATCGTGAATTGAAAAGAAGAACTCTGTCTCCTTCTTTAAATTCTTTTGAACTTCTGATTCTTTTATCATGCCATTTCTTCGTTCTTTCTTTATAGATTAACGAATTTTCGTATGCTTCATGTCTTAATTCTTCTAATGCGTTTAGTTGACTTAATCGTAGACGTCCGGCTTCATGTAAATCAAGATTACATGTCTTCAAAGCCCAAAATACTTTGTGTTCAATTTCTACTGGAAGATGACATGCTTTTCCATAAACAAGTCTAAAAGGTGTGGTTCCAATTGGAGTTTTGTAGGCTGTTCTAAAAGCCCAGAGTGCATCCTCCAATTTAATGGACCATTCCTTCGGATTTGATCCTACGGTTTTCTCTAGAATACGTTTTAAAGCTCGGTTAGTATTTTCAACTTGTCCACTTGTTTGTGGATGATATGCGGTGGAGATTTTATGAGTTACTCCATATCTTTTAAGAACTTTCTCAAGTTGATTATTACATAAATGAGTACCCCAATCACTTATTAAAGCTTTCGGTGTTCCAAACCTTGCAAAAAGACGTTTTAAAAAGTTGACTACAACTCGTGCATCGTTAGTTGGGAGAGCTTGTGCTTCCGCCCATTTAGATACATAATCAATGGCTACGAGAATATAGAGATTATTATGAGATTTTGGAAATGGACCCATAAAGTCAATACCCCAAATGTCAAATACTTCACATACTTGTATGACATTTTGTGGCATTTCATCACGTTGACTTATTTTTCCGGCCCTTTGACAAGAATCACAGGATTTGCAAAGAAGGTGTGAGTCTTTGTAAATTGTAGGCCAATAGTATCCAGCATCATAAACTTTTCTTGCTGTTAGTTGAGGCCCATAATGCTCTCCTGTTGGTCCTGTGTGACAATGGTTTAATATTTTACTGGCTTCATCTTCGAATACACATCGGCGTATTATTCCATCTGGACAACTTTTAAACAAATGTGGATCTTCCCAAAAATAGTGTTTTATATCACTGAAGAATTTCTTTCGTCTTTGGTACGATAATCCTTTTTCAAGGAATCCACAAACTAAGTAGTTTGCATAGTCTGCAAACCATGGAATTTCATTATAATCTATCTTTAATAGATATTCATCAGGAAAGTTGTCTTGTATGGCTGATTCATTTAGAACTTCTAATTCGGGATTTTCAAGACGAGAAAGATGATCAGCGGCGAGATTTTCTGCTCCTCTTTTATCTCGGATTTCAATATCAAACTCTTGTAAGAGTAAGATCCAACGGATTAATCTTGGTTTAGCATCTTGTTTTGAAAATAGGTATCTAAGAGCAGAATGGTCGGTATAAACCACCGTTTTTGCTAGAATGAGATATGATCGAAATTTGTCAAAAGCAAAGACAATAGCAAGGAGTTCTTTTTCAGTAGTTGTATAGTTCGTTTGTGCTCCTTGTAACGTCTTACTAGCATAATATATAGGTTGAAATCGTTTTTCAATCCTTTGTCCTAAAACGGCTCCCATTGCAAAATCACTTGCATCGCACATTAGTTCAAATGGTAGATTCCAATTTGGTGTTATCATGATCGGCGCATTAGTGAGTTTCTCTTTAAGAATATTAAAAGATTTGATACACTCATCTGAAAAGATGAATGGAGCATCCTTTTCTAGGAGTTTATTCATAGGAGTGGAAATTTTAGAAAAATCTTTTATGAAACGTCGGTAAAAACCGGCATGCCCTAGAAAACTCCTAACTCCTCTAACATTGGTGGGATGTGAAAGTTTAGCAATTACATCTACTTTAGCTCTATCCACTTCAATTCCTTCTTTTGAAATTTTATGTCCAAGAACGATGCCCTCTTTAACCATGAAATGGCATTTCTCCCAATTAAGTACTAGATTTGATTGTTCGCATCTAATAAGCATTCGTTCAAGATTAGCTAGACATGTTTCAAATGTATCACCGAAGACTGAAAAGTCATCCATGAAAACTTCCATGCATTCTTCTATCAAGTCATGAAAAATCGCCATCATACACCTTTGAAAGGTTGCAGGGGCGTTGCAAAGTCCAAATGGCATGCGTTTGTAAGCAAAGTACCATAAGGGCACGTGAATGTGGTTTTCTCTTGATCTTCGGGTGCTATTGGAATTTGAAAATATCCGGAAAATCCATCTAGAAAACAATAGTAACTATTTCCGGCTAATCTTTCCAACATTTGATCAATGAAAGGTGAGGGAAAGTGATCTTTTCTGGTGGCGTCATTTAATTTTCTATAATCAATACATACACGCCATTCTGTTACAGTCCTAGTAGGAATAAGCTCATTTTTCTCATTTGTAATGACAGTCATGCCACCCTTCTTAGGTACGCATTGAACTGGGCTTACCCATGGACTATCAGAAATTGGATAAATTAAACCTGCATCTAGCAGTTTAATAATCTCTTTCTTAACTACATCTTGCATATTAGGATTTAGTCTTCGTTGGCGTTGCACATACATTTTATGACCTTCTTCCATAAGGATTTTATGTGTGCAATACGAAGGACTTATTCCTTTAATATCATAAATCTTCCATGCAATGGCTGGTTTATGAGCTTTCAACACAGAAATGAGTTGTGATTTCTCATTTTCAGTAAGAGAAGACGATATTATTACAGGTAATTCAAATTCACCATGTAAATAAGCGTATTCCAAATGGTTTGGAAGTGGCTTTAACTCTAATTTCGGAGGTTCTTCTATTGATGATTTATATCGATATCTGTCTTCTTCTTTTAGCATTTGAATTTCTTCTATTGTTGGTTCATATCCATTAGCTATAAGTGTAGCTAACATTTCAACTTCATCAATTGGTTCATTACCTTCTCCTAAAGAACATTCTCCTGTTCCTTGTAATTCTGAAAATTCTTCTAATAATTCTGCATGTGCATCTATAGTTTGAATATAATAACATGTATCATCTGCAGATTGTGGTTGTTGCATTGCTCTATCAACTGAAAAGGTAACACTCTCATCCTCTATACTTAGGGTCAATTTCTTACCGAACACGTCTATCATTGCTTTAGCCGTGTTTAAGAATGGTCTTCCTAATATGAGAGGAACTTGAGAATCTTCTTCCATGTCCAGAACAACAAAATCTACTGGAAATACTAAAGTACCAACTTTAACTAGCATGTTCTCCATTATCCCTCTAGGATATTTTATTGATCTATCGGCTAGTTGTATGCTTATTCTGGTTGGTTTCAATTCTCCAAGGTCTAGTTTAGTGTATAGTGAATATGGCATTAGATTTATACTAGCACCTAAGTCTGCCAATGCTTCTATTGAACTAAGACTACCCAGAAAACATGGAATTGTGAAACTTCCTGGATCAGATAGTTTTTCTGGTATCTTATTCAACAGCACTGCTGAACAATTAGCATTCATGGTAACAGCCGAGAGTTCTTCCATTTTCTTTCTATTTGAGATTAGATCTTTCAAGAATTTTGCATATCTAGGCATTCCTGAAATCACATCAATGAAAGGAAGATTTACATTTATCTGTTTAAACATATCCAAGAATTTGGATTGCTCGGCTTCAAGTTTCTCTTTCTTCATTTTACTCGGGTAAGGAAGTGGTGGTTGGTATGGTTTAACATAAGGTTTAGCCTTAACTATGTTATCTTCATTAACCTTTTCAACTACCGGTTCTTTTTCCTTATCTTTATTAGGTTGTGGTTCTTGTGGAGTAGGAATAGCTTCATCAGAAGTTACAAGTATTTCAGGTGGTTTAAGTATTGTACCACTTCTTGTGGTAATGGCTTTAGCTGTTTCATTCCGGGGGTTAGTATTTGTATCACTAGTTAACTTCCCGGTTTTCTTTCACCTATTAACCTTGCTAGGTTACTTACTTCTTGTTCCAGATTTTGAATAGAAGCTTGTTGATTTCTAAATGCTTGAGCATTTTGTTCATTGGTTTGTTTTTGAGATGTGAAAAACTGCGTTTGAGTTTCAACTAGCTTTGTCATCATATCTTCTAAATTCAGCTTTTTATCATCGGTTTGTTGTGGTGGTTTGTTTTGAAAATTAGGTCTTTGCTGATTGTAAGTATTGTTGGATACTTGTTGATTGCTAGGACCTTGTTAGTTGTTGTATGGAATATTTCGGTTATAGTTCTGATTTTGATTGTAAATAGGTCTTGGCGGTTGATAATTATTCTGATAATTATTTCCAGGCCTTTGGTTTATGTATGAAATATTCTCTCTTTGTTCCATTGTTAATTCAATACTGAGACAATCTTTTGTCAAATGTGGTCCTCCACACTGCTCACAACTAATTCGTATTGAGCGAATATCCTTAGTCATCTTTTCCATTCGTCTCTCGACAACATCTATCTTTGCGGAAATGGAATCTAAGTCATGGCTAGAATCGGCTCTAGCTGCTTTAGACGATCTAACGATATTTTTTTCTTGGTGCCACTCATGTGAGTGGGAAGCAGTGTTATCAATAATTTTGTAAGCATCAGTTTCTGTTTTCTTCATAATGAAACCACCAGCTACTATATCTATGTCTTTTCTTGTAGTGATGTCGCATCCTTGGTAGAATATTTGTACTATTTGACAGGTATCTAAACCATGTTGCGGACATCCTCTTAATAATTTTCCAAATCTTGTCCACGCCTCATATAGAGTTTCATTTGGCTTCTATGTAAACGTAACAATTTCTCCTTGAAGTCTTACATCTTTAGATGCCGGAAAGAATTGTTTAAGAAATTTTTCAACTAAAACATCCCATGTATCAATCGCCCCTTCAGGTAACGATTCCAACCAATCTTTGGCTTCTCCCTTTAAAGTCCAGGGAAATAACATGAGATATATCTGTTCATCCTCTACTTCTCGGATTTTAAATAGTGTGCAGATCCTATTAAAGGTACGAAGATGTTCATTTGGATCTTCCTTCGGCGCACCACTAAATTGGCATTGATTAGTCACCATGTGTAGAATTTGTCCTTTGATTTCATAATCTGGCGCATTAATGTCTGGATGAGTAATTGCGTGACCTTGGCCAGTGCGTTTAGCTCTCATTCGGTCTTCCATACTTAATGGTTCTGTTACTTCCATAATTGAATTTGTTTAATCGGAATCACTAGAGGATTCTGATTTAATGGTTCGTTCCTCAACAATCTCTGTTTGAATGATTGGTGGTTCCGGAGAAAAATTTAATGGTTCAGGATCTACGAATCGTCCCTGAATATTCTCCGGATTCTCAATTGTGAGGTCGGGTTCAAAAAATGGATTATCGGAAATTTGAACTGGAGTACTTGGTCGACTGGATGACGATTCTAAAGAAAAATCAACGGCGGTAATATTTGCTAAATGTCTTGATCTAGTTACAGGTGGTGAACGTACAAAAGGTGGTGAACGTCTTGCTCGGTGCATTCACTGAATATCCTATTAGTTTTTAAAAGGAAAGAAAAATTATAATAAGTTATCCAATCAATAGACTTTTCTGATTTTGCCCACGTTTCGAATAGCCAAAAGATGCAGCAGAGGGGCAGGATTCGTTTGGTCTCAATATAATTGAGGACTGTTTGGCTCCAATAACCCGGTCCACGTACAAATCCAACTATTACTACGAACCAGAAAATTTTGATGTCTATC
The DNA here is from genome assembly GCF_046630445.1 of Rutidosis leptorrhynchoides. NCBI lineage: Eukaryota > Viridiplantae > Streptophyta > Magnoliopsida > Asterales > Asteraceae > Rutidosis > Rutidosis leptorrhynchoides. Next base: position 326,993,863 of record NC_092340.1, read on the forward strand.
AATTTAATCACTTAAAATAAATTTTCGTAATTTTAAGAAATTTAGATAAGAAGTAGAATAAAAATCTATGTCCTAAAAACTAGAATAGCGAGAAATAAGAAAGAAAAAGAGTGCGTCGAAAAAGGTCGAAAAAGAAAAATGGTTGAAAAATAAAAGGTGACGGAAAAATAAAAGAAACTTATAAAACTTAAAAACACTTGACTAACCTAACCTTATTACTACAACTAACTTAAAATTATAATCGCAAATTGAAATTACTAATTGGAATGATAATTGATACATAGGTAAAAGGTGTCTAAAAATATTAAAGCTTACAAGAAAAACTATATCCCAAATGGCAATAACTTAAAAAGAAACTAAAACTTAAAAAGGCGTCGCAAAATTCTAAAGCACCTAAATCTTAGTCTAAAGATAAAGCACTTAAGGGATTTTACGGCAAAGCCTAAAAATCTAGAAGTAAAAATAACTATGGCAAATACTATGAGTTAAAAATAAATACGAGCGAAAAATACAAAAATTACGCTAAAACTATTAAAAAGGGACAAAATATAAAAATATACAAAAAGTCATAAAAAGTACAATTTTTATAAAAATATTATTTTTATATTAATTATTTATTAAAACTATTAATTTATATATATAATAAAACTAATTAAAATTTAAAATACAATTTAATTTAAAAAAACTTAAACTAATTATATTAATAATTAAGTAATTAGGGTTTATTAATAATAATAATTAATAATTACCTGTAATAAATGCTGATTAGGGTTTCTGTCGGTGTCAGGGTGGTTCCGCGAGTCGCGTTAATCGAGGCTGCAAACTCCGCGAGTCGCGGGGTTCCAAAATTCAAATGACAGGTTGTTTAAAATTCGACGCGTTTTTTTTTTCTGTTTTATAATTTCTGTTTAAATCAAAATATTTATATAATAAAAACTTATATTTAAAAACTAAAATAAAAATAGAACTACTTTATAATTTTAAAAATATCTTAAAAATAGATTTATATATATATTAATTTTTTTTTAAATAAAAATATTTAAATAAAACTTATATTTTTATAAAATAAAAATAAAGAAACTTTATAAAACTTAAATATTTGACAAAATCTTAAAAAAAATATATAAATTTTTGTTTTCTTTTTATATTTTTGAATAATAAAAAACGTATTTTTACAAAAGTGAATTTTAATAAAAGTAAAGTAAAAATAAAAATCCCTTTTTTTTTATATATTTAGCGTTGCGCTTTCGACGTTTAAGAGTTTCCCGGCAGCGGCGCCAAAAATAACTTGATGTCAAAGCTAAGGGGTATGAAATACTATTAAATTTTACAAGAAAATACTATTAAATACGATACAATTTTACACAAGATATTTATTTATTTATAGAATGGATATACTTAAACCTTGCTACAACACTTATAGGCAGTGTACCTAATCGTACAGTAGTGTAGTTTTTAGTAAGTCCGGTTCGTTCCACAGGGAAAATCTTTAAACAAAGCTTAACACTATATTAGTTTACTTTTATAAAAATACAAATATATATATATATATAAGTAATATTATTATTATAAAGGGGGTTTTTACCGTTTAATGACCGGTTTGTCGATTTTAAAACTTTAGTCGCAGTTAAAACCAAATGTAAAATAATAAATAAATACAAGAATTAATTTAAAGCGTAAAGTAAATAACGATAATGAAATTGCGAATAATAAAAGTGCGATAAAATAAACTTGCGATAATTAAAAAGTACGATAATTAAAAGTGCAATTAAATACAATAACAATAAAAATGCGATAATTAGAAGTGCAATTAAATATAAAATAAAGGAAATTAAATATGAAATAAAAGAATTATGCTTATTTAAACTTCCGTAACCATGATGTTTGACGTGTTGATTTTAGTTTTATGCCCATGGGTTAATTGTCCTTTGTCCTAGATTATTTAATATGTCCGTCTGGTTTTTGTCCATAACAGTCCATCAGTCATAAATATAAAGTGCGAGTGTCCTCGTCAAATTATCCTTATACCCGAAGTTAAATATTTCAACTAATTGGGGACTTAAACTGTAACAAGATTTTAATACTTTGTTATCAATTATGCCAATTGTCCTTGTACATAATTTCACCCCTGTTTTAATAATTCTAGTGGCTATTAATCCATTCCCGTGTCCGGTTAAATGAACGATTATTTGTACATATAAATACCCCGCCCATCGTGTCCGATCGAGTGTATATGGTAATTTATAGGGACGCCCAATTGTAAATCTTTATATTAACATTAACAAACTATCATTTACTTAAACAAATATAAAGCCCATTAATAGCCCATAGTCTAATTTCCACAAGTGTCGTTCTTTTGTTCAAACCCCAATTATGGTACAAAGTCCAATTACCCAATTTTAGTAATTAGCAATAAGCATAATAATAACTTAGCTACGAGACATTAAATTAAAAAGGTTGAACATAACTTACAATGATTAAAAATAGCGTAGCGTTACACGGACAGAATTTCGACTTACACCCTTACAACATTCGCTAACATACCCTTATTATTAGGATTAGAATTAAAATATAAATTATAAATATAAATATTACGTATATAGATAGAGAGATGGATATATATGTTATATTTTTACGATCAGAATGCGCGAGCTTTATAGGCAGTTTCTAAATTTGGGGCTTCGCAACTCGCGGTACATTTGGCCTTCGAACTCCGCAAGTCGCGGAGTTCGTTTTTACAGCTCATTCATCCTTGGCTCTTTGTTTGCCGATGATTTTAAATATTAATATAATGTATATATAATTTTTAAGAATTATTTATATATTATATTATATTCATGTGCATAGTTGACTTGTAATTTTTAGTCCGTTGCGTCGAGCGTTGAGAGTTGACTCTGGTCCCGGTTCCGGATTTTCGAACGTCCTTACGTACAATTTAATATCTTGTACTTTGCGTTTTGAATCTTGTACTCTTGTAATTTCGAGACGTTTCTTATCAATAATTGGAACCTCTTTGATTATATTTTGTACTTTTGAGCTTTTTGGTCGTTTGCGTCTTCAATTCATCGAATCTGTCTTTTGTCTTCACCTTTTAATATTTAAACGAATATCACTTGTAAATAGAACAATTGCAACTAAAAGCTTGTCTTTCTTGGGGAATAATGCTATGAAATATATGTTCGTTTTTAGCATTATCATATATATAATATATTTAATTTATATAATTAATTATATATTATATTAAATTCACATGCATAGTTGACTTGTAATTTTTGTTCCGATAAGTCGTACGTCATCACTCGACTTATGTTCCGGTTCAGATTTTTCAAATGTCCTTTCGTACGCTGAGAAAACTTGTATTTTACATTTCCTGTCACGTACCTTTGTCAAAATATAGCCTTAAATTATCCCTAAACTATACCACTCAAAGTATATCTTAAACTTTCGAGTATTTAGATCATTTACTTCTATAAATCATCGTCTCGCTATCTGTTAATATATATATAATAACAATTCATTTTTATGACCAAGTTAATATTATATTTTACCGTATTGTTAAATATATATTTACAATATTAATAAACACGTTTTAAAATACATATCGCAAGTTATTCATATATCTAATTCTAACAGTTAATATTCCTTATTATTGTGTGTGTCTAAATTACGTTATTTAAACAAACACTTTACCATTTATTCCGAATACCGTTATGAATGAATGATTTCCCAAATCAACGTGGACCTCGCAACAGAGACCCGTAATAATATCATAATCCTTAAGGGACTCATTAAATATCTTTTATTTCAATCGTTTGGTATAATCTTTTAATTCCGTAGTTGAATATATCAATCAGATAATCAAACCAATAAGTTTAATGCACAGTATCATTTACTTAACATTTTGTTATGTTTTCAAGTTATAGTATATGTACCTATTTACATATAATTGTTTCATGAATCGTTGAGAACAATCGAAGGGTAATTGAATAATTCAAATTTTTGAGATTCAACTTCATAGACTTTGCTTATCGTGTCGGAAACGTTAAAGATTAAGTTTAAATTTGGTCAGAAATTTCCGGGTCATCACAGTACCTCCCCGTTAAAAAAATTTCGTCTCGAAATTTGAGTGAGGTCGTCATGGCTAACAATAAAAATGTTTTCATGATGAATATGAGTTGATAAATAGAATTTTTATTACCGTTGAATAATATGGATAAAACATTCCAATTACTCGAAGCATATGAGAGAAGTTATCGTAAAATAGTGAATTGAAGGAATAGAGATTCGCCTTAACTGTTGACGTAGTAACGATTGATTTCCGGAATTTAAGGAATAGAAAATCTTCATTATCTAAATAAGATTTGATTCTTCGGAATTTGCGGAAATTAGGATTTTCTTTGATTAAATGCGTAATCTGCCTCAATTGCTATGTCTGATATTTTGCTATAAATTAAACACTTCCGTTTCATTATTTTCACCACTCCTACATCTTCTTCTTCATTTCATACTTCCAAAAGATTGTGAAATGCTTCATCCAGTTCTGATTCTTGATATACTCCTAACTTTCATATCTGTCATTCTTCTTTTTCATATACCACTAGAGGAAGTTATTTTCTTCTACCATTACCTTGGGGTTATAGTGTTTTTCATTCTCCCGTGTCTTTATATTGCTATACGCATTGATATACAAGGTTTGTAATTTCGGGGTTGTTATAGGGCTTTATATTTTCCATTATATTTCGAAACTTCATGCTTTCATTTTCTCTTCCCGACTTTAAGTCAAGCGAATAATGGTCCAGAATTCGTAGGTATGGATTTTGAAATGAACATAGTTAATGTTCTAAGAAGGGAATTGTAATGACACGATTTTGATTTATCAAATTACCAGAATATCCGGAAAAGACCGAATCATCAAGAAATATATTTTCTTGATATATTTAGAGATTATATAGAATGAAAGAGTTATGTAACATGGTTCACGATGAGGGTGTGATCTGTGAACATTTATCACGTTCCATTAGAAACTCAGCATGACTTACTGTAATATAATCACGTTGATCAAGTGTCATTATATTATACTAATTCATGCTTCAGTTCCCAACACTACTTCAAAACATTCATATTTTAAACTTGAAGGTTTCGGAATTTAGAAACTAAAATAGTTTCTTTTATGATGTAATATAGATAGCGCGAAGAGATGAATGATTTCAAATAAGAATAGTTATGAAGATATCTCCAGAAATATCGAGGATATTTATAATGAAAGATACGATGATATCTTAGAATTTCTAATATCAGAGGATGATGCGGAAAATCTGTCTGTGAAAGTTTAGAATGAGAAGTAAGGTGTTTGCTAACGATTTTAGCAGACACTGAATCATTTGGATCCTTTGAAGGTAGATTTCGTCCTTGTGATTTGTCTACAGCCTCCTTCATAGTTTGCTCAATCCATTTTCCAGTTTCAAACCTTCTCTTTTTCTCAGCTTTACCACCATACTATTCTTTATCATCAAACTTTTGACTGTTAAGGTCGTTTACAGTTTTTGCTGCTTCATCAGCATTGTTCCAATTTCAGAGAACTAATACATAGTTTGGGATGTTTTTCAGAAACTTCACATTCGGAGTAAATAAGTCTAGGAGAGAGACATTATATGTTTATATATAACTGTTGGCGTAGAATTGCTGCGAAATTCGAAATACTGATTGCTAATTCCCGGTAGTTGGTATGGCAATTATCGTTAGAAGATGTAGATGAGTACATGATAGGGTTTCAAAGAGTATAAGGATTTTTCGGAAGGTCAAGGATTGATGTGCAGCGGGGTAGTATATAAAATAGTTATTAATTTTAGCAGAAAACACTATTAAATACGATACAATTTTACACAAGATATTTATTTATTTATAGAATGGATATACTTAAACCTTGCTACAACACTTATAGGCAGTGTACCTAATCGTACAGTAGTGTAGTTTTTAGTAAGTCCGGTTCGTTCCACAGGGAAATCTTTAAACAAAGCTCAACGCTATATTAGTTTACTTTTATTAAAAATACAAATATATATATATAAGTAATATTATTATTATAAAGGGGGGTTTTTACCGTTTAATGACCGGTTTGTCGATTTTAAGACTTTAGTCGCAGTTAAAACCTAATGTAAAATATAAAATAAATACAAGACTTAAATTAAAGCGTAAAGTAAATAACGATAATGAAATTGCGAATAATAAAAATGCGATAAAATAAAATTGCGATAATTAAAAAGTACGATAATTAAAAGTGCGATTAAATAACAATAAATAAAAGTGCGATAATTAGAAGTGCAATTAAATATAAAATAAAGGAAATTAAATATGAAATAAAAGAATTATGCTTATTTAAACTTCCGTAATCATGATGTTTGACGTGTTGATTTTAGTTTTATGCCCATGGGTTAATTGTCCTTTGTCCTGAATTATTTAATATGTCCGTCTGGTTTTTGTCCATAACAGTCCATCAGTCATAAATATAAAGTGCGAGTGTCCTCATCAAATTATTCTTATACCCGAAGTTAAATATTCCAACTAATTGGGGATTCGAATTGTAACAAGGTTTTAATACTTTGTTTAATGAATACACCAGGTTATCGACTGCGTGTAAACCAAGGTTTTACTACTTTGTTAACAATTACACCAATTACCCTTGAATGTAATTTCACCCCTGTTTTAATTATTCTAGTGGCTATTAATCCATTCCCGTGTCCGGTTAAATGAACGATTATTCGTACATATAAATACCCCGCCCATCGTGTCCGATCGAGTGTATATGGTAATTTATAGGGACGCCCAATTGTAAATCTTTATATTAACATTAACAAACTTTCATTTAGTTAAACAAATATAAAGCCCATTAATAGCCCATAGTCTAATTTCCACAAGTGTCGTTCTTTTATCCAAACCCCAATTATGGTACAAAGCCCAATTACCCAATTTTAGTAATTAGCCCAACATCATGATTACTTCGTTTTAAATAAGCATAATAATAACTTAGCTACGAGACATTAATATAAAAAGGTTGAACATAACTTACAATGATTAAAAATAGCGTAGCGTTACACGGACAGAATTTCGACTTACACCCTTACAACATTCGCTAACATACCCTTATTATTAGGATTTAAAATTAAAATTAAAATTAAAATATAAATTATATATATATATATATATATATCGTATATATTGAGAGATGAGAGAAATAGAATATGAAATTTGATCAGAATTCGGTTTGTTTTATAGCCAGAGTTGAATTTTGGGGCTCCGCGACTCGCGGCAAAATCTCCTTCAAACTCCGCGAGTCGCGGAGATAGTATTTACAGCTCAGTCCTTGGAGTTTTCTCTGCCGACGGTTTTTTATATATAAATATAATATATATATATAATTAATATAATTAATTATATATTATATTATATTTATATACATAGTTAACTTGTAATTTTTAGTCCGTTGCGTCGAGCGTTAAGAGTTGACTCTGGTCCCGGTTCCGGATTTTCGAACGTCCTCGCGTACAATTTAATATCTTGTACTTTACGTTTTGAATCTTGTACTTTTGTAATTTCGAGACGTTTCTTATCAATAATTGGAACCTCTTTGATTGTCTTTTGTACTTTTGAGCTTTTTGGTCGTTTGCGTCTTCAATTCGTCGAATCTGTCTTTTGTCTTCACCTTTTATTATTTAAACGAATATCACTTGTAAATAGAACAATTGCAACTAAAAGCTTGTCTTTCTTGAGGAATAATGCTATGAAATATATGTTCGTTTTTAGCATTATCAAATATTCCCACACTTGAGCGTTGCTTGTCCTCAAGCAATATTGTCTTGAAATACTAGAATCACTTCTTTTATTCTTCACACTTTGTACATCAGTGATTTCTATACGGCGGTATAAACAATGGTAGTAACGATATGGTTTACAGTCCCACATGACTATAAAAATTTAGATCCATTAAGGAAATTGGATCTTTATGAAAACATTTGATCTTTTGAAAATTAAATCTAGTTTTTTTTTTTTACCCTAGATAAGTTTTTCGGAATAACCCTTTACCGGTGTTTGCAAAATATTTTTGTGGGTTTGGTGGGTTTCAGATTTGAAAATTTTAGCTCAAAACTTGCGGTTTTGTGTCACCCACTTGCTAACCTTGTATTTGGAAAGCAACACGTCCAGTTTACTTGTTCCGTATATTACCTTTCGGTAAACTACCGTCCGGTCGAAAGGAAAGCGTTGAACAAGCAACTGTTAAGGCAATGTCCCGTGACATGCTTTTGATTATGGTCTATAACGTGTCGGACGCAATTACTATCCTTGGTAGGAGCAATAGTAAAGCTCACCCTTATAATTTTTTCGGTCTGGCACAAGGTCCTGTCTTTGACCACTATGCAACCACCGTTCTTACGGTTGACACCCGATTTAGTTCAGGTGACCTAATGAATTCCAGGTGAATTCCTAGGATTTTACGTTCAATGGTAATGAATGCATTGAAAATAGGGTTTTCAGAAAACAAATCGGTTTGTAATTTTGATCAAAATATTTTCTCGTTTAAGCTCGAGTTTAGATATCATTGAATTCCATGAGTTTGAATTCTCAATCTTTAAGGTCAATCTCTAGGATTGAGTAATATCAGTCTTAAAAGCTGATTTTTAATCTTTAAGGAGATTATCCTTTCTGGGGATCTAATTCATTAGTCTTATCAAGCTAATTTGCACGGTGCCCCCCCATTATACGAGATAAATCCTTCTCATGGTTAGGATAAATCTGACCACTTGGCGACCCTGTTTTATGCTGAGGTCCGTGGATTTCCTGCTGATTTTAGTGATGACTTTTCTAGATTTTTCGTCAACCTACAGCTGGTCTGGACGACAACTTCATGACCTAAATCAAGAAGCGCGTTTCTTTTTCGGAAGACTTTACTTCCTTTTAATGATGGAATTGATTCATCGTGTAGATCCATCTTTTCTTTTCTTTCATTGGGTAAAACAGTTTAGTTTAGTCCAAAGCAAAAGTATTTTCAGTTATTTGTTACAGATATATGTGACATATGTTTAAAATAACTTGGTAAATTTTCCCACACTTGGCTTTTTATTTTTCTTTTTATCGTCCTCTATTCCATTTTAAATGAATTTTGACATTTTAGTTTGTTTCTTAATTTATGTTCTTTCTGAGATAACAATAATTTCGGTGTTAAAACCTAGTTTTATCGTTCATAAATATGTATAAACATGATTTGAATTCATTTAATTGAAAATTTTGAAAAATTCTACTAGAATTTGGTAGTCAGTATATAAGACTAGGGCTGTTCTTTATTATCAGAGAGCACTAGATTCTAATACAACTACTGCTTTACTAGTATTTTTAATGGTAACCAAGTGTTTAAGATAAAAATTTTAAAATCCGAAAGAATTTAACCCCTTCCCACACTTAAGATCTTGCAATGCCCTCATTTGCAAGAAATCAGTAACAATTTAAATTATTGAGGGTGATTTGTGTGAAAATGATTAAATTTTTACCAAAGTTTCCAAATATATTGGCGTTTGTTTGCTGAATGATAAATGGTGCACATCATTTGTTCATTCCGTCTTGTTGTTATTTCACATATATTTTGCATCTTGTCGTCAAAATTAGTTGCTTTTGCTGAACTTAATGCCAGTCTTTGAAAATGCGTTTTTTTACCCTGTTGTGTACATAAGATAAACTGCAAACATATATACATATTTTTGAAGTTTGGTATATTACCCCACATTCAAAAATTATTAAAGTCTAAGAATAAAAGTTAGATAATTATAAAAATGATTACAATATTAACAAAAATATTAAATGTATCAATAATTACAAATTACAAAATAATAAAAAAATAATAAGTAAACTAAGGATGATATTGGTACCAATAGGGGTTCCAGGCATAACCATAAGTGCTATAGAATGCTTCGGCAGGATCATACGTAGGATATGGTGGCTGCATCTCTATCGACCAAGGAGGGAAGACGGGTTTCGGTGTAGGAATATAGTTTCTACCTATATGTTGGCAATGCGCTATGATCTGGTTCTGATGAACTTGCCAATCTTCAAATGCTCTCTGTCTAGCATTTTCGTATTTCTGAGAAGCTATAAACCTATGCATTTCTTGCATCTCATTCCCCCCTCCTACATTACCTTGTTGCTGGTTTCTCTCCACCTGTGGATGTCTACCATGGTATCGTACTGCGGCGTTATTTCGCCGCTTCAAAACTTTCGCACCATGGTATACATTTAAACCTATAGTATCGCGGGGTTCCGGCTCTTCTAGTAATAATCCCCCCCGACTTATATCCACACCGAGATATTCACCAATCAAAGTAATAAAAATACCACCTCCTATTATGCTATGTGGTCGCATCCCCTGAACCATAGCTGATAAATAATAACCCACACAATATGGTATACTTACAGCGCTCTGTGGGTCTCGAATACACATATGGTAAAACAAATCCTGTTCATTTACTTTTTCTTTGTTCTTACCCCTTTGTGTAATCGAATTAGCTAAAAACCTATGTATCACTCTTAATTCGGCTCTATCTATATCCAAATAAGAGTAGTTTCCCCCTTTGAAACGGTGATGGCTTGTCATTTGACTCCACACACCGTGTGTATCAAAATTCTCATCTATCTTTCTACCGTTTAGTATCAATCCTCTACAATCTGCAGACGCTAACTCCTCAGGCGTATATATACGTAAAGCCTGAGCCATGTCCAGTAAAGACATGTGGCGCATCGAACCGCCTAACAAAAATCTAATAAAAGAACGATCGGTTAAACTAGCTACCCGATCATTCAACTCTATACTACATAACAACTCTTCACACCATACTTTATATACAGGTCTGCGTATGGTGAATAAACATATCCAGTCATTAAAAGAAGAATTACCATACCTCTGTACAAGTAATTCCCTAATTGGCCCGGCCAATTCTACAGCTTCTAAGGGTCCCCATTCTATGACCCTCGGTACCTCAACAACCTTAGAGTGAAGAGTATGCAAACCCCGTTGATATTTTGGATAATCTATCCAAATTCTGTCAAATCTCAGGTTCGGGTGCAATTCTTCCAAGTGCATATCCGAAAAGGTCATGACTGGATGAGGTACATCCTGCTTGTAGTAGTTATCTACCTCCTGTTGTTCCAAATTCTCAGCAGGAGCATTGCGGGCTTGGGATGAAGATTCACCCCTTTCATTCTGCAAAACACATCAAACACAAATTTTGTGCATCCAAATATGCATTAGTGTCAGCAAAATCATCAATCAAAATAATTACAATGACATTATCAATTTATATCAAACTTAAGCTTATTTTCACATTTTTATCAAATCTACACTTTTTCAAATAAGCATATACGAAAATTTTCGCCAAGTTCATAAGCATTCAACTCAAATAACATGTCAAAATAATCATTACTAGCAATTAAACAAGTCTCAAATGGCATTATCTTTCAAAAATCAAGTTCATGAATTTTAGACTTGAAAAAGTCCACTTTAATTCTCAAAATCATGTTTAGGCTCAAAGTTTGGATCATTTAACTACCTAGACATGTTACACTACTTAATTTAGCAACAATTCATGACAAAAATCGGCCATAACCTATTTATATCAAAAAGCCCCAAATTTGCTCAAGAACACAAACCCTAGATTACTCAAAATTTGAAGTTTAAGACTTCTATTCATGTTAAACAGCATCAATCTAGGTTATACAAGCATAATACATAAACAATTTAAGCTTAATTACACTAAAAAGCATCAAAATCAAATTGGGGAAAAAATAGCTCAAGAACACCAAATTTCGAATTAAATGGTGTTTAGGTGTAGAAATTTACCGTTTTTCTTGAGTAATTCTTAGATAGCATCCTTCTCAACATGATTTTAGCAAAAAATTTGGTGATTAACGGTTAAAAATTGGGATTTTTGGGGGTGATTTTCGGGTTTTTTCGGGTGCAGTTTCGCTGTTATTTTGGGGTGTTTTTGTGTTTTTTGACTGATCAGTTCGGGTGTTTGTTATTTTTTTTTCTGGGTTTTGATCCCTCCGCGAGTCGCGGAGAATTCCCTTTCAAACTCCGCGAGTCGCGGAGTTTGCTCTTTTTTTTTTTTTTTATAATCTTTAACTTATAAAACAATTAAGTATTTAATTTTAAAATTTTGTTTCCCTTGTTATTTAGGACGAGGTCGTTTCGGATCGATGTCCTAGTCCGTCTCTCGACAAAATTTTAAAATTTGTCTTTTAGTAGCGATTGTTTTAAAAGCTAAGATTTTTGGGTTTTTTATTTTTTTTGGCATACTTTAAATCAATAAGATTAAAAATAATGATAATAAAAGTTCTCGTCCCTCCCTCGGGTAAAGAAATTTCGGTTTAAAGACCTAGTCTTCAACTTACGACGAATTTTAAAAATCATATTCTTAACTTAATGAGATAAAGTAAATTTTTGTTTTTAAATTCACACAACTTAAATATAAAATTCAAAATTAAAAATTAAAAATTCACACCAAACTTAAAATTTGAAATGCATAAAATTAAAATTTCATATTTTAAAAATTAAAAATTCACACCAAACTTAATTTAAAAATTCATAAATTCATATCAAACTTATATTAATTTTTCAAATATTTACAATTTTAAATATATTGTTTTTACAAAGTTTACAATATTAATTTAAGATTTAAATATTAATTTTAAAAAACATGGTAAAAATAAAATTAAAAATCTTTTTGTCTTTTTATCCCACTTTAATCAATCAAATATTATCAAAAATATGCGCCCCTCTTTTCGGTAAAGTAATTTCGGTTCCAAGACCTAATTTAACTCATGACGAATTTTTGAAATATTTTGGGTTGATTGATTAAAGATATTTATACCTTAAGAATAAACGTTAAATTTCGCAGTGATGTAATAAATTTTTGAATGATATCAATAATTTCGGTCGCCAAACCTAATTTTATTTAATACCAATTTAATACTTTTTAGCGAACAAATTAGCGTTTATTATCAAAAGGTTAAAAAAAATAAAAATAAAAACTGTACAGACATACCTGTGAAATAGATTTCTTAGTTATATGATCTATTATATTCATAAGATAGTCGGTTTAATTGGTTTTCCATGGCTGCATAGGCGTAACCTCGAGCATTCATTGTCTTTTCTTCTAAACATATGAACGGTCCGTCTCTGCATAAAGTAACAAATTCGGTATTTGAATAGGTTTGATTATTTGAACATTTACCTCCATGTGACCATTTTCCGCATTTGTGACATCGTTCTAGGTGTCGTGCTCTTCTTTTCGCTGCGGATTTTGATTTTCCTTTACCAAATTGTAACTTATTATCTTCGCATCTGGATTCTTTTCTAACTCCGTCCATTCTTTCTCTGATTACTGATACTAATTCGCTCGGTAGTATGTCATTATTACGTTTAGTGATCAAAGCGTGTAGCATTAGACCATGGTTTAGTTCACAGGCAGTCTTCATTTTGTAAAAACCTAAAAAAAAATAAAAATTCAGAATGGGGGGAGAAGACTAGTTCTTTAGGGTCTGCTAGGGAAAGACCATACGTGTTCCATTTTCGAGAACTACACGAAAACAGACAATTTAACTCTAACAGAAATACATATTATCCTTTAAAGACGTGATTCTCCCCACACTTAGTTAGCTGTGGTGTCGAAATTGTGATTAACTTCGTTGTCGACTTCCATCGGACCATGTATGTAATGTTTAACTCTGTGACCATTAACTTTAAATTCAATCCCATTTGAATTTATTAATTCTATCGTTCCGTATGGGAAAACTCTTTTGACTATGAATGGTCCAGACCATCTTGATTTTAATTTTCCAGGAAATAGCTTGAATCGTGAATTGAAAAGAAGAACTCTGTCTCCTTCTTTAAATTCTTTTGAACTTCTGATTCTTTTATCATGCCATTTCTTTGTTCTTTCTTTATAGATTAACGAATTTTCGTATGCTTCATGTCTTAATTCTTCTAATTCATTTAGTTGACTTAATCGTAGACGTCCGGCTTCATGTAAATCAAGATTACATGTCTTCAAAGCCCAAAATGCTTTGTGTTCAATTTCTACTGGAAGATGACATGCTTTTCCATAAACAAGTCTAAAAGGTGTGGTTCCAATTGGAGTTTTGTAGGCTGTTCTAAAAGCCCAGAGTGCATCCTCCAATTTAATGGACCATTCCTTCGGATTTGATCCTACGGTTTTCTCTAGAATACGTTTTAAAGCTCGGTTGGTATTTTCAACTTGTCCACTTGTTTGTGGATGATATGCGGTGGAGATTTTATGAGTTACTCCATATCTTTTAAGTACTTTCTCAAGTTGATTATTACAGAAATGAGTACCCCGATCACTTATTAAAGCTTTCGGTGTTCCAAACCTTGCAAAAGGACGTTTTAAAAAGTTGACTACAACTCGTGCATCGTTAGTTGGGAGAGCTTGTGCTTCCGCCCATTTAGATACATAATCAATGGCTACGAGTATATATAGATTATTATGAGATTTTGGAAATGGACCCATAAAGTCAATACCCCAAATGTCAAATACTTCACATACTTGGATGACATTTTGTGGCATTTCATCACGTTGACTTATTTTTCCGGCCCTTTGACATGCATCACAGGATTTGCAAAGAAGGTGTGCGTCTTTGTAAATTGTAGGCCAATAGAATCCAGCTTCATAAACTTTTCTTGCTGTTAGTTGAGGCCCATAATGCCCTCCTGTTGGTCCTGTGTGACAATGGTTTAAAATTTTACTAGCTTCATCTCCAAATACACATCGGCGTATTATTCCATCGGGACAACTTTTAAACAGATGTGGATCTTCCCAGAAATAGTGTTTTATATCACTGAAGAATTTCTTTCGTCTTTGGTACGATAATCCTTTTTCAAGGAATCCACATACTAAATAATTTGCATAGTCTGCAAACCATGGGATTTCTTTATAATCTATCTTCAATAGATATTCATCAGGAAAGTTGTCTTGTATGGCTGATTCATTCAGAACTTCTAATTCGGGATTTTCAAGACGAGAAAGATGATCAGCGGCGAGATTTTCTGCTCCTTTTTTATCTCGGATTTCAATATCAAACTCTTGTAAGAGTAAGATCCAACGAATTAATCTTGGTTTAGCATCTTGTTTTGAAAATAGGTATCTAAGAGCAGAATGGTCGGTATAGACCACCGTTTTTGCTAGAACGAGATATGATCGAAATTTGTCAAAAGCAAAGACAATAGCAAGGAGTTCTTTTTCAGTAGTTGTATAGTTCGTTTGTGCTCCTTGTAATGTCTTACTAGCATAATATATAGGTTGAAATCGTTTTTCAATCCTTTGTCCTAAAACGGCTCCCATTGCAAAATCACTTGCATCGCACATTAGTTCAAATGGTAGATTCCAATTTGGTGTTATCATGATCGGCGCATTAGTGAGTTTTTCTTTAAGAATATTAAAAGATTTGATACACTCATCTGAAAAGATGAATGGCGCATCCTTTTCTAGGAGTTTATTCATAGGAGTGGCAATTTTAGAAAAATCTTTTATGAAACGTCGGTAAAAACAGGCATGCCCTAGAAAACTCCTAACTCCTCTAACATTGGTGGGATGTGGAAGTTTAGCAATTATATCTACTTTAGCTCTATCCACTTCAATTCCTTCTTTTGAAATTTTATGTCCAAGAACGATGCCTTCTTTAACTATGAAATGGCATTTCTCCCAATTAAGTACTAGATTTGATTTTTCGCATCTAATTAGCATTCGTTCCAAATTAACTAGACATGATTTAAATGTATCACCGAAGACTGAAAAGTCATCCATGAAAACTTCCATGCATTCTTCTATCATGTCATGAAAAATCGCCATCATGCACCTTTGAAAGGTTGCAGGGGCGTTACAAAGTCCAAATGGCATGCGTTTGTAAGCAAAAGTACCATAAGGGCACGTGAATGTGGTTTTCTCTTGATCTTCGGGTGCTATTGGAATTTGAAAATATCCGGAAAATCCATCTAGAAAACAATAGTAACTATTTCCGGCTAATCTTTCCAACATTTGATCTATGAAAGGTAAGGGAAAGTGATCTTTTCTGGTGGCGTCATTTAATTTTCTATAATCAATACATACACGCCATCCTGTTACAGTCCTAGTAGGAATAAGCTCATTTTTCTCATTTGTAATGACAGTCATGCCACCCTTCTTAGGTACGCATTGAACTGGGCTTACCCATGGACTATCAGAGATTGGATAAATTAAACCTGCATCTAGCAGTTTAATAATCTCTTTCTTAACTACATCTTGCATATTAGGATTTAGTCTTCGTTGGCGTTGCACATACGTTTTATGACCTTCTTCCATAAGGATTTTATGTGTGCAATACGAAGGACTTATTCCTTTAATATCATGAATCTTCCATGCAATGGCTGGTTTATGAGCTTTCAACACAGAAATGAGCTGTGATTTCTCATTTTCAGTAAGAGAAGACGATATTATTACAGGTAATTCAGATTCACCATGTAAATAAGCGTATTCCAAATGGTTTGGAAGTGGCTTTAACTCTAATTTTGGAGGTTCTTCTATCGATGATTTATATCGATATCTGTCTTCTTCTTTTAGTATTTGAATTTCTTCTGTTGTTGGTTCATATCCATTAGCTATGAGTGTAGCTAACATTTCAGCTTCATCAATTGGTTCATTACCTTCTCCTAAAGAACATTCTCCCATTCCTTGTAATTCTGGAAATTCTTCTAATAATTCTGCATGTGCATCTATAGTTTGAATATAATAACATGTATCATCTGCAGATTGTGGTTGTTGCATTGCTCTATCAACTGAAAAGGTAACACTCTCATCCTCTATACTTAGGGTCAGTTTCTTACCGAACACGTCTATCATTGCTTTAGCCGTGTTTAAGAATGGTCTTCCTAATATGAGAGGAACTTGAGAATCTTCTTCCATGTCCAAAACAACAAAATCTACTGGAAATACTAAAGTACCAACTTTAACTAGCATGTTCTCCATTATCCCTCTAGGATATTTTATTGATCTATCGGCTAGTTGTATGCTTATTCTGGTTGGTTTCAATTCTCCAAGGTCTAGTTTAGCGTATAGTGAATACGGCATTAGATTTATACTAGCACCTAAGTCTGCCAATGCTTCTATTGAACTAAGACTACCCAGAAAACATGGAATTGTGAAACTTCCTGGATCAGATAGTTTTTCTGGTATCTTATTCAACAGCACTGCTGAACAATTAGCATTCATAGTAACAGCCGAGAGTTCTTCCATTTTCTTTCTATTTGAGATTAGATCTTTCAAGAATTTAGCATATCTTGGCATTCCTGAAATCACATCAATGAAAGGAAGATTTACATTTATCTGTTTAAACATATCCAAGAATTTGGATTGCTCGGCTTCAAGTTTTTCTTTCTTCATTTTACTCGGGTAAGGAAGTGGTGGTTGGTATGGTTTAACATAAGGTTTATCCTTAACTGTGTTATCTTCATTAACCTTTTCAACTACCGGTTCTTTTTCCTTATCTTGATCAAGTTGTGGTTCTTGTGGAGTAGGAATAGTTTCATCAGAAGTTACAGGTATTTCAGGTGGTTTAAGTGTTGTACCACTTCTTGTGGTAATGGCTTTAGCTGTTTCATTCCGGGGGTTAGCATTTGTATCACTAGGTAGACTTCCCGGTTTTCTTTCACCTATTAACCTTGCTAGGTTACTTACTTCTTGTTCCAGATTTTGAATAGAAGCTTGTTGATTTCTAAATGCTTGAGCATTTTGTTCATTGGTTTGTTTCTGAAATGTGAAAAACTGTGTTTGAGTTTCAACTAGCTTCGTCATCATGTCTTCTAAATTCGGCTTTTTATCATCGGTTTGTTGTAGTGGTTTGTTTTGAAAATTCGGTCTTTGCTGATTGTAAGTATTATTGGATACTTGTTGATTGCTAGGACCTTGTTTTATTGTTGTATGGAATATTTCGGTTATAATTCTGGTTTTGATTGTAAATTGGTCTTGGCGGTTGATAATTATTCTGATAATTATTTCCAGGCCTTTGGTTTATGTATGAAATATTCTCTCTTTGTTCCATTGTTAATTCAATACTGAGACAATCTTTTGTCAAATGTGGTCCTCCACACTGCTCACAACTAATTCGTATTGAGTGAATATCCTTAGTCATCTTTTCCATTCGTCTCTCGAAAGCATCTATCTTTGCCGAAATGGAATCTAAGTCATGGCTAGAATCGGCTCTAGCTGCTTTAGATGATCTAATGATATCTTTTTCTTGGTGCCACTCATGTGAGTGGGAAGCAGTGTTATCAATAATTTTGTAAGCATCAGTTTCGGTTTTCTTCATAATAGAACCACCAGCTGCTATATCTATGTCTTTTCTTGTAGTGATGTCGCATCCTCGGTAGAATATTTGTACTATTTGACAGGTGTCTAAACCATGTTGCGGACATCCTCTTAATAACTTTCCATATCTTGTCCACGCCTCATATAGAGTTTCATTTGGTTTCTGTGTAAACGTAACAATTTCTGCTTGAAGTCTTACGGCTTTAGATGCAGGAAAGAATTGTTTAAGAAATTTGTCAATTAAAACATCCCATGTATCAATCGCCCCTTCAGGTAACGATTCCAACCAATCTTTGGCTTCTCCCTTTAAAGTCCAGGGAAATAACATGAGATATATCTGTTCATCCTCCACTTCTCGTATTTTAAATAGTGTGCAGATCCTATTAAAGGTACGTAGATGTTCATTTGGATCTTCCTTCGGCGCACCACTAAATTGGCATTGATTAGTCACCATGTGTAGAATTTGTCCTTTGATTTCATAATCTGGCGCATTAATGTCTGGATGAGTAATTGCGTGACCTTGGCCAGTTCGTTTAGCTCTCATTCGGTCTTCCATACTTAAAGGTTCCAGATTCTCCATAATTGAATTTGTTGAATCAGTATCACTAGATGATTCTGTTTTAATGGTTCGTTCCTCAACAATCTCTGTTTGAATGATTGGTGGTTCCGGAGGAAAGTTTAATGGTTCAGGATCTATGAACCGTTCCTGAATATTTTCCGGATTCTCAATTGTGAGGTTGGGTTCAAAAAATGGATTATCGGAAATTTGAACTGAAGTACTTGGTTGACTGGATGACGATTCTAAAGAAAAATCAATGGCGGTTATATTTGTTAAACGATGTCTTGATCTAGTTACAGGTGGTGAACGTACAAAAGGTGATGAACGTCTTGCTCGGTGCATTCACTGAATATCCTATTAGTTTTTAAAAGGAAAGAAAAATTATAATAAGTTATCCAATCAATAGACTTTTCTGATTTTGCCCACGTTTCGAATAGCCAAAAGATGCAGCAGAGGGGCAGGATTCGTTTGGTCTCAATATAATTGAGGACTGTTTGGCTCCAATAACCCGGTCCACGTACAAATCCAACTATTACTACGAACCAGAAAATTTTGATGTCTATCAATTTAACCACTCAAAATAAATTTTCGTAATTTTAAGAAATTTAGATAAGAAGTAGAAAAAAAATTCTAAGTCCTAAAAACTAGAATAGCGAGAAATAAGAGAGAAAAAGAGTTCGTCGAAAAAAAAGTAGAAAAAGAAAAATGGTTGAAAAAATAAAAGGTGACGGAAAAATAAAAGAAACTTATAAAAACTTAAAAATACTTGACTAACCTAACCTTATTACTACAACTAACTTAAAATTATAATCGCAAATTGAAATTATTAATTGGAATGATAATTGATACATAGTAAAAGGTCTAAAAATATTAAAGCTTACAGGAGAAACTAAATCTCAAATGGAAATAACTTAAAAAAAAAACTAAAACTTAAAATGGCGTCGCAAAATTCTAAAGCACCTAAATCTTAGTCTAAAGAAAAAGCACTTAAGGAATTCTACGGCAAAGCCTAAAAATCTAGGAGTAAAAATAACTAAAGCAAAAACTAAGTTTAAAATTAAATATGAGCTAAAAATACAAAAGTTATGCTACAACGATTAAAAAGGGACAAAATATAAAAATATACAAAAAGTTGTAAAAAGTACAATTTTTATAAAAATATTATTTTTATATTATTTATTTTATAAAACTACTAATTTTACAATTTTAATAAAACTAATTAAACAAAATACATAAATCAAATAAAAAGTAAAAATAAAATTAAAACTAAAACTAATAATAATAATAATAATAATTAGGTTTAAATAATAATTATAATTAATAATAATAACCCGTAAGTAATGCAGTTTTAGGGTTTCTGTTCGCGTGTCAGATGGTCTCGGCGAGTCGCGGCAATTAAAGAAGAAAACCCCGCGAGTCGCGGGGTTCAGAAATTCAGTTGACAGCTTTGAAATTTTACGCGTTTTCTTTATTTATTTATTTTTTTTTTATTTTCTATTTTCTGTTTTTTTTTTAAAAGATATTTAATAAAAGTTATATTTTTATAAATTAAAATAAAGATAAAGAAACTTATAAAACTTAAATATTTAACAAAATCTTAAAAATACATATATTTTTGTTTTTCTTTTTATATTTTTGAATAATTAAAACGTATTTTTACAAAAACGAATTTTTAATAAAAGTAAACAAAAAATTTTTTTTTTTTATATTAGCGTTGCGCTACCGGCGTTTAAGAAGTTCCCCGGCAGCGGCGCCAAAAATACTTGATGTGCAGCGGGGTAGTATATAAAATAGTTATTAATTTTAGCAGAAAACACTATTAAATACGATACAATTTTACACAAGATATTTATTTATTTATAGAATGGATATACTTAAACCTTGCTACAACACTTATAGGCAGTGTACCTAATTGTACAGTAGTGTAGTTTTTAGTAAGTCCGGTTCGTTCCACAGGGAAATCTTTAAACAAAGCTCAACGCTATATTAGTTTACTTTTATTAAAAATACAAATATATATATAAGTAATATTATTATTATAAAGGGGGGTTTTTACCGTTTAATGACCGGTTTGTCGATTTTAAGACTTTAGACACAGTTAAAACCTAATGTAAAATATAAAATAAATACAACACTTAAATTAAAGCGTAAAGTAAATAACGATAATGAAATTGCGAATAATAAAAATGCGATAAAATAAAATTGCGATAATTAAAAAGTACGATAATTAAAAGTGTGATTAAATAACAATAAATAAAAGTGCGATAATTAGAAGTGCAATTAAATATAAAATAAAGGAAATTAAATATGAAATAAAAGAATTAAGCTTATTTAAACTTCCGTAATCATGATGTTTGACGTGTTGATTTTAGTTTTATGCCCATGGGTTAATTGTCCTTTGTCCTGAATTATTTAATATGTCCGTCTGGTTTTTGTCCATAACAGTCCATCAGTCATAAATATAAAGTGCGAGTGTCCTCATCAAATTATTCTTATACCCGAAGTTAAATATTCCAACTAATTGGGGATTCGAATTGTAACAAGGTTTTAATACTTTGTTTAATGAATACACCAGGTTATCGACTGCGTGTAAACCAAGGTTTTACTACTTTGTTAACAATTACACCAATTACCCTTGAATGTAATTTCACCCCTGTTTTAATTATTCTAGTGGCTATTAATCCATTCCCGTGTCCGGTTAAATGAACGATTATTCGTACATATAAATACCCCGCCCATCGTGTCCGATCGAGTGTATATGGTAATTTATAGGGACGCCCAATTGTAAATCTTTATATTAACATTAACAAACTTTCATTTAGTTAAACAAATATAAAGCCCATTAATAGCCCATAGTCTAATTTCCACAAGTGTCGTTCTTTTATCCAAACCCCAATTATGGTACAAAGCCCAATTACCCAATTTTAGTAATTAGCCCAACATCATGATTACTTCGTTTTAAATAAGCATAATAATAACTTAGCTACGAGACATTAATATAAAAAGGTTGAACATAACTTACAATGATTAAAAATAGCGTAGCGTTACACGGACAGAATTTCGACTTACACCCTTACAACATTCGCTAACATACCCTTATTATTAGGATTTAAAATTAAAATTAAAATTAAAATATAAATTATATATATATATATCGTATATATTGAGAGATGAGAGAAATAGAATATGAAATTTGATCAGAATTCGGTTTGTTTTATAGCCAGAATTGAATTTTGGGGCTCCGCGACTCGCGGCAAAATCTCCTTCAAACTCCGCGAGTCGCGGAGATAGTATTTACAGCTTAGTCCTTGGAGTTTTCTCTGCCGACGGTTTTTTATATATAAATATAATATATATATAATTAATATAATTAATTATATATAATATTATATTTATATACATAGTTAACTTGTAATTTTTAGTCCGTTGCGTCGAGCGTTAAGAGTTGACTCTGGTCCCGGTTCCGGATTTTCGAACGTCCTCGCGTACAATTTAATATCTTGTACTTTACGTTTTGAATCTTGTACTTTTGTAATTTCGAGACGTTTCTTATCAATAATTGGAACCTCTTTGATTGTCTTTTGTACTTTTGAGCTTTTTGGTCGTTTGCGTCTTCAATTCGTCGAATCTGTCTTTTGTCTTCACCTTTTATTATTTAAACGAATATCACTTGTAAATAGAACAATTGCAACTAAAAGCTTGTCTTTCTTGAGGAATAATGCTATGAAATATATGTTCGTTTTTAGCATTATCAAGGATCAATGAAGTTGTTGGTAAATTTACTGCTAATGTGGTGGAACATAAAAGGTTCCCCAGTAACAAGAACGTATATATCAAGATTACAATAAGTCTTAATCTGAAAAGTTGAAGTTGACTGGTTGGAAGTGTGGTAAAACTGGATACTTTGAAAAGGAATTGCAAGGTTATTTTTGGTAAAAACAATACCAAAGGATCTTTCACAGTTTTGAAGTCAAAGTATAGCTTTGAAAGATGTAGAGATCTAAGAATGATTTCACCGGTTCAGAGTTATGACTTGGATTCTGATCCGTCAATATCAGAATATGTAATTGAATTTGTATGAAAATGATTGTATATCGTTGTGAGCATTGTTAATAATTTTTTGAATCAAAGTTGAAGAATGTACAGTATAACATATTAATTGTGAACTTATATATTTCCCGGGAATTACCTACCCGTTAAAGATTTCACAAGTAATATTTTGTACAAAAGAATTTTCATTACAGTCTTTATGAAAATATATGTATGTATATTTCTTCAGATGTAATACGGATTTAACGAGTTAATATCATATTAAGCTCATTTGATTTTCAGCTTGACTTAGAAATGATTAATCTCTAAAACATTAAAGATTACATAATCTTTGTGGAGTTTTTCACTAATGAAATCAACACTTCATTATTTATTCTTATGGATATTCCTCGGCGAAGGATGTTGGTGCTCGTGGAATTTTTGTGAACTTTGCAAGGCACAGATGATGTTTTCTGGATAGTTTCGAGTACATCGAAAATGAAAATGTAAAATCAATTATGTAATTGAATAATACACTTGGTTTATTAAGAAATGGAATTCATTGAGTTGAAATAGATATTGTAGTTAACGAAGGTTAAGTTGTTATCGAATGATATATATCATAGCATATTAATAATATGAATTTAACCGAGTAATATTTACCCTTTTTCAATTCATACATAATAGCTTAGTGGGAAAAGATTTATGATGGTTTTAAAATTTATATATATAAGATATACATATAAATTCTTTAGAGGAATTGAGTTAATACTTCATCGGTTATTGTTGCTGGTATTTCTTGGTAACTACGGTGCGTATGACATTAATGATCGTGGAACAGATTGTGAAGTTGAGGTTTGCGATGCGGATGTTGTTGGTGGTGGTAATGGTACTGTTGGTGTTGTTGTCAGTGGTACTGTTGATGCCGGTGATGCTGCTGGTGCTTGTAACCTTTGTACCATATTCTCCAAAGCTACTACCCGAGCACGAAGCTCGTTGACTTCTTCTACTACCCCCGGATGATTGGCAGTTCGGACAAGAGGATGAATAAGATTTAAAATATTGGATATTACGTAGTCGTTGCGAGCTGTTCTGGAAATGAGGGTGAAAATGGTGTTACGAACAGGTTCGCCGGTAAGTGCTTCGGGTTCTTCGCCAAGAGGTGAATGTGGTGGATGGAAGGGATCGCCTTCTTCTTGTCTCCAATGATTAAGTAGATTACGAACCCATCCCCAATTCATCCAGAATAGATGATGGCTAATTGGTTGATCCATTCTGGTTACGCTGTTTTCGGAACTTGAGTGGAAATCCATATCGGAATAGCTGTGGGAATCTAAGGAATTGAACTAGATACTGGATCCATTTTGTGTAATCAAGGAAAAATTTTTTGGAATGAAATAGATTATAGGACTAATTTGGTACTCCTCAATACATAGTTTACATATGTATTTATAATACCATAATCCCATAAGTTACGGAGGATTTTACGGAAGATGTCAGGCAAAGTTTACTGTAATAGATATGCCAAGATATGAATTTTGTCTATACTCTATCTATGCAATCAATGCAATAAGATGCGTTTAGACTTAAGATGATAGTCAGGTAATTTTCGACAAGAAATGATAGGCAAAACTTTTGACATGCAGACACAGTCGAAGTCCAGACTTACGAATGCATCCTAACAACTATCAGTTAGACACACTAATGCAAGACCTGGTTCACTAGGACCAACGCTCTGATACCAACTGTGACGATCGCTCCAAATCCATATGGACAAACACGTCATTCATCGATTTCATTGCGAGGTATTTTACCTCTATATGATACGTTTTATAAATATTGCATTCTTTTGAAAAGGCACACCATAAATGAATATTTAAATCAGAGGTTTTTGACATCTGATGATTTCTACATATAGACAATCACCGTAAATAATAGTTTACCATAGTACTTCCGTTGACAATGCAGTCAAAATAAGATACATGGTGATGATTTGGTGAATGCAACGTTTCCTTAAAAATATGTCATGTAAGACTCCATGCACATAGCTTGTCTAATATATAAGCAAACAGTGGAAGGCTTCTAGGGAACCTGAGAATAAAACATGCTAAAAAGTGTCAACACAAAGGTTGGTGAGTTCATAGTTTTAATGTTTCGTATAGTCTGTATATAAAAGTGGATCACAAGATTTCAGTTGTTTCATCCAGAAACGTTTATCAATAGATTCTACATAACAGAGCACCCTGGTAACTAATCTTTAACGTTATAATGATAAATACCCCATTCGTTTTAATACACGCAAACCAACGTGTCCTAAACTCAAATAACACACGTCCGTTAAAAGGCTAGCGCTCTAGCTCAGACGGGGATGTCAAGCCCTATGGATCCATATATTGTTATTCGCGCCCACAGTCCATATCCTATGTACTGGCAGCTACTAGTTACCAAAGCTAAGGGATTTTCGGCTTAAACTCAGTGTAGAATTAAGTATGTACTTGTATCCATTGCGTTTAAATTAAAGTGCATGTCTTCTCAGCCCAAAAATGTATTGCAAAAGCAATTAAAAAGGGATCATATGAAACTCACCTTAGCAGCATATAAAGTCGTTCACCAAAATGTGACTAAAACTCGAATTACCAAATAACCGTAGATCTCAACCTAGAGAACATATGTTGGTCAATAAATGTCTATCAAGCTAGGTCTGGTCATAGTGTATCACAATCCTAATGCTCGAGATTGACATACAAAAGTTATCCAAAGTCGTTTCAAAAAGTCAATTTTGATAATAGTTCAACAAAACGAGACATACCTTATATAAGGAGTTATTTACTTGGTTGGTAATATTTAAAAATCCATTTTATCAATCTCGTAAACAAGTTGTTTAAATCTTAATTGTAGATTCAAAATCAATTTCAATTAACGTCAATCATAATTCAGTTGATCATATCTTTTAATCCGTTCATCGAAACTATTCAATATCTAAATGAAAAGTCATTGATTTTTTGCCAGCTTTTCAAAAACATGCATATCATATACCTTTTACCAGTAATATATGTATTTAATTCGTGATTCATCATAAACTGTTTAACGACGAAATTTAGCATACAAGCATGTATAAATATATATACTCGAGCACTAGACATGGATACACAATTAATATATAAAAGATAAAATATGGGTGCTTACGTATTAATATTGAGATTCAATATTGTAGGAAAGTACGTAGACGCAACGGAGATGATAAACACTAGGTTTTATTTACAAATATACCCCCAAACATTACCCATAACCTCCTTGGCAATAACCCATAATTTCCTTAGCTATATCCCGCTTGAAAACCATTTTGAAAGTGACACGCTCATAACCTCATCGTAGTATTTTATGTATATTACTAATTAATAATTAATAATACTAATAATTAATAAGATTAATAATAATATTAATCTTAATAATAATAATAATAATAATTAAATAAAATAATACGGAGTAATATATGATATGTGTGTGTAAATGAAACAGAACTCGACTGCAATTTATAGATGTGGCCTGATTTCCAACCCCATGCGATCGCATGGTTTTTGGGCATCAAGGCCATGCGATCGCATGGCCCTCTGATCCAGCTCACAAACTTTTAACTTTTTGTTTGTCGACATAATTTTATATAATATATATAATATATTTAATTTATATAATTAATTATATATTATATTAAATTCACATGCATAGTAGACTTGTAATTTTTGTTCCGATAAGTCGTACGTCATCACTCGACTTATGTCCCGGCTCCGATTTTTCAAATGTCCTTTCGTACGCTGAGAAAACTTGTATTTTACATTTCGTGTCACGTACCTTTGTCAAAATATAGCCTTAAATTATCCCTAAACTATACCACTCAAAGTATATCTTAAACTTTCGAGTATTTTGATCATTTACTTCTATAAATCATCGTCTCGCTATTTGTTAATATATATAATAACAATTCATTTTTATGACCAAGTTAATATTATATTTTATCGTATTATTAAATATATATTTTCAATATTAATAAACACGTTTTAAAATACATATCGCAAGTTATTCATATATCTAATTCCAACAGTTAATATTCCTTATTATTGTATGTGTCTAAATTACGTTATTTAAACAAACACTTTACCATTTATTCCGAATACCGTTATGAATGAATGATTTCACAATTAAACGTGGACCTCACAACAGAGACCCGTAATAATATCATAATCCTTAAGGGACTCGTTAAATATCTTTTAATTCAATCGTTTAGCATAATCTTTTAATTTCGTAGTTGAATATATCAATCAGATAATCAAACCAATAAGTTTAATGCACAGTATCATTTACTTAACATTTTGTTATGTTTTCAAGTTATAGTATATGTACCTATTTACATATAATTGTTCGCGAATTGTTGAGAACAATTGAAGGGTAATTGAATAATTCAAAATTTTGAGATTCAACTTCATAGACTTTGCTTATCGTGTCGGAAATGTTAAAGATTAAGTTTAAATTTGGTCAGAAATTTCCGGGTCATCACATAGGGATATGAAACTAATTATGTAAATAAACAAATTATTTGTATTTATATTCGTATATATATCTGTATATATATTAATAACTGGATTCTTTTTATATCTGTTTATATATCATTTTATATATCTATAAATCATAATAGCTAAAATTAAAATTTTTCTACTAGTTATAATAATAATGTTATTAACAATGATAATAATATTAATAATAATGTAACAAATCAAATGTATCAAATTTCATATAATATTATTAATGATACTGATATTAATATTAATATTAATATTAATATTTATAATGATAATGAAAGTTTTAATATTAATACAACAACTATATTTTAAATTGTATTATATATTATTAATTATGTAATGTAATCACATATAATATGATAACCTTTATTGAATATTTATTATTTATAAATTTTATATATATTACAATATACATATAATAATAATTATTCATAGAAATCATATATATTTATATATAGATTCATTTTAAATTTACACTTAATTAATTTGTATCCTATTTTACATATTTAATTCTAATGCTTAAATTATATTTTATAATTTCAAATTAATATACATATACTTACATTTATATATACATATTTATTTACAAACAATTGTTCATGAATCGTCGGGAATGGTCACAGGTTAATTGAATTCATGTAAACAGTTCCAAAATTTTGAGACTCACCTTTACAAACTTTGCTTATCTTGTCGAAATCATATAAAGATTAAGTTTAAATTTGGTCGGAAATTTTTGGGTCGTCACATTACCTACCCGTTAAAGAAATTTCGTCCCGAAATTTGATTGGGAAGGTCATGGCTGACAATAAGTATGTTTTCATGACACATACGAGCAGATAAATAGAGTTTTATTACTGTTGAGTAATATGGATAAGATAATTCAATTACTCGAAGAGTACGAGTGAAGCTATCACAAAAGAGTGAAATGAGTAAACGAAGGTTTGTCTTAGCCGGTGACGTAGTCACGGTTGATTTCCGGAATTCAAGAAATTTAGAGAAAATCTTCGTAACAAGATTTGATTCTTAAGGAAAATTAGAATCCTCTTTGGTTAAATGCGATGATCTATTTCGATTTCTCTGTCTGATATTTCACTATAACTCCATCCTCTTCGTTTCCTTATTTTCACAGCTCATACTTTCTATTCTTTCTTTCTCAATTCGTACTTTTGTTTTCTCTTCTCGACTTTAAGTAGCAAGTAATGGTCCAGAATTCGTAGATATGAAGTTTCGAATGAACATGACTAATATTCTAAGAGAGAGATTGTAATAGCACGATCTTGTTTGGTTAAATTACCAGAATTCCAGAGAACATGTAGGACTATCTAGAAAATATGTTCTTGATATGTTTATAGATTAGATAGAATGTAAGAGTCGTATAACATGGCACATGATAACGTTATGGTCTGTGAATCATCACGTTCCATTAGAAACTTAGCATGACTTACTGCAATATAATCACGTTGATTAAGTGTCGTTATATTATACTAACTCATGCTTCAGTTTCCAACACTACTTCAAAAACATTCACATTTTAAGTTCGAATTTTTCAGAATTTAGAAACTAAAACAGTTTCCTTTCTGATGTAACATTGATATCGCGAAGAGAGAAATAATTTTAGATAAGAATAGCTATAAAA
Organism: Rutidosis leptorrhynchoides; assembly: GCF_046630445.1. NCBI lineage: Eukaryota > Viridiplantae > Streptophyta > Magnoliopsida > Asterales > Asteraceae > Rutidosis > Rutidosis leptorrhynchoides. The sequence continues at coordinate 327,023,059 of NC_092340.1, forward strand.
ATATTTTCAGAAATATCAAGGGTATTTATACTGAAGGATACGATGATATCTTAGAATTTCTAATATCGATGGATGATGATGAAGATTTGTCCATAAAAGTGTAAAGTCAAGAGCAAGGTATTCGTTAATGACTTCAGCAGATACTGAATCATTTGGATTCTTTGAATGCAGGTTTAGTCTTTGTGATTTGTCCATAGCCTCCTTCATGGTTTGCTCAATTCGTTTTTCAGTATCAAAACTTTTAAGCTTTTTCAGTATGTTGCTCTTTGTTATCAAACTTTTGACTGTTTAAACAGTCTTCAGTTTTTGCTGCTTCATCAGCGTTTTCAGAACTCAGAGATCTGGTTCATAAGCTAGAGTGCTGTCCAGGAATTCAGAGATTCCGAATTGAAATTCATCAGTTCAGAAGATATACGTTATATATAGATATATAATTGTTAACGTAGGAACACTGCGAAATTCGAGAATTAATGATTAATGTTTCTCGGTATTTGGTATGGCAACTATCGTTACAAGATGCCGATGAGTTCATTATAAGACTTCAATAGATAAATATAGTGATTTGTCGAAGAGATTTAAGCCAAGGAGCAACAAGGTTGCTGGTACGTCTGCTGGTAATATGATGGAATATAAAAGGTTCCCCGGTAACAATAAAAGAGCACACATATATATCAAGGTTATAATATGGTTGTTTCGAACGAAAAGTCGGAGGTGACTTGCTGGTGCTGTGACAAAATTTACTACCTTGAAAAGGGATTGTAAAGTTATTTTGGGTAATAATAATGCTAAAGGATCTAGCACAGATACATGTTAAATGTTTACTCAGGTTCTGAGAGTTTTCCAGATGCATGACTATATGCATAAGTCTTTTCTCCCGTAGATGTAGTACGGTTGGTTCATCCTCTCGATTGAGGTGTTTTCAAGAATCATGAAAGGTTTGAACGCAGATTGTAATAGTCAAGATACAAATGAGGTTTAAGATGAAATCAAGTGGCAAATTTGAAGAAATGTTTAGTTTCATATGTTATAATCAATATTTTAATTCATTTTACTCTGTCCAATGTTATTAGTCCACAATTAGTAGTCCACAACTAGTAGTTCAAGAATTCATATATAGTTTAATATATAATATTCGAATTAATTAATACGTGTCGTGACCCATTATATACATGTCTCAGACTTGATCACAACTTAAAGTATATATATTATTTAGAATCAACCTCAACCCTGTATAGCTAACTCGAACATTACCGCATATAGAGTGTCTATGGTTATTCCAAATAATATATATAGATGACGTCAATATGATATGTCAAAACATTGTATACGTGTCCCGATATTTAAAGTGCGTAAAAAATAACATAAATTAAATGATGATAAATAAAATTGCGAGAATTAAAATTGTGATAAATAAATTGCGATAAATAAATGTAATAAGGAATTAACAGTTAGCTAGGTACAGTTAGCTAAGATTTTGTTAGCGTGTTTTCTTAACAAAATTTCTCATAGTTAATTTGTTTGTTTTTAACAAATTTTATTTTGTCCAATGTTTTCTTCATTATGCCACTTGTTGGATTCTGATAGGTCAAAATCCAAATATAAAATTGAATGAAAAAGGTTATTCTGCGGTGAACGGATACGTATATCTGTGGATGTAAGTAGGATAGCAAATGACTGTTGAAAGAATGTACAGTTTAACTTATTAATGTGAAATCTAAATATTCCTCGGGTATTACCTACCCATTAAAATATTTTCACCATTAACGGTTTGTACAAAAGAATTTTTAATTACAATCTTTATGAAAACATATATACATATATATTTTTTTCAGATGTAATCGTAGATTTAATGAGTTAATATGATATTAATCTCATTTGATTTATTGTTAGAACTAGAATATATAATCTCTAAAACATTAGAGATTACATAATCGCTATGTCGAACGAAGATAAATGATGTAGAACGTCATGTAGAACGATGATTATGCTCGAGTTATAGATTGTGATGTTGAGGCGTGTGATGTTGAAACTTAGGTTGTTGGTGGTACTGGTGTGGTTGGTGGTGATGTTGCTGAAGCTGGTAAGTTTTGCACCATATTCTCCAAATTGATTATTCCAGCGCGAAGCTCGTTGACTTTTTCCATTATTTCGGGATGATTGTCGGTCGGAATGAGCGGATGAATAATATTTAGAATAGTAGATTTTATGTAATTGTTGCGAGTAATCCGTGAAGTGAGAGTGAAAATGGTGTTTCGATCTGGTTCACCGGTAGTGCTTCAGGTCCTTGGTTAAGAGGTGAATTCGGTTGATGGAAATGATCGCCTTCTTCGCGTCTCCATTGATTAAGATGACTACGAACTCATCAGATGAATTGATAATGGCTAATTGGTTGATCCATTCCGATCACACTGCTTTCGGAGCTCAAGTGAAACTCCATATCGGAATTCGAGGGACTTGAACTAGTGGCGAATTTCATTTCGTACGATTGAATAAAGGATTTTTCGATATGAAATAATTGGCAGCTATCAGATGGTATTCTAATTATATAGAATATCTATATATATAGAACAAAAGATTTCATAGATTACGGAGGAATTTACGGAATATATCAGGCAAAGTTTACAGTAACAGATACGCTAAGATATAAATTTTGTCTATACACTATTCATGCAATCCAGATAGTAAGATATGTCTAGATTAAGAATGATAAGCAAGTGATTCCCTAAGAATGATAAGTAGGTAATTTTCGACGCGAAATGATAAACAAAACTTTTGACATGCAGACACGGTCGAAGTCCAGAACCACTAATGCATCTAAACAACTATCAGTTAGACACACTAATGCAAGACCTGGTTCGCTAAGACCACCGCTCTGATACCAACTGAAATCCCCGTTCATACCGATTATAAACAATTCACAATAGTTGATTTCATTGCGAGGTATTTGACCTCTATATGATACATTTTACAAACATTGCATTCGTTTTTAAAAGACAAACTTTCTTTACATCGAAAGTTGACGGCATGCATACCATTTCATAATACATCTAACTATAATTGACTTAATAATAATCTTGATGAACCCAATGACTTGAATGCAACGTCTTTTGAAATATGTCATGAATGACTCCAAGTAATATCTCTAAAATGAGCAAATGCACAGCGGAAGATTTCTTTCATACCTGAGAATAAACATGCTTTCAAGTGTCAACCAAAAGGTTGGTGAGTTCATAGGTTTATCATAAGCAATAAAATTCATCATTTTGATAGACCACAAGATTCAAATACAGTACACCTATCTCGTGTACAAAACCACTTTTCATAATGCTTAGCAGAGTAGGTTCGTATCCTTTTCTCCCCCGAAGGTTGCCTCACGATTTTTAAATAACCGTACACATATCTCGTGCACAAAAATAATACACATAACTTGTGTATAAAAATCATTCTCTCAAAACATAACATTCAATTTCATTTCATTTCTCAACATGGTAACCGACCTTAACATATAATGCACATCAATAATATTCCCAAAAATAGAACATCACATCTGTATAATATATAAACTTCGAAGTACTAAACACCACGCCCACTAGCTCTTCCGTCTAGTGAACATTCTGGGTGGGGGTGTTAAACCCGGTAGATACCTTTAGGATTCGCGTGAATTAGGGCCATACCCGATTCTAATTCTTAGGTTACCAAGCAATAATAATCAGGGGAAATATTCACAACAATTAGTGGCAATTATAACGTCTAACTAATTCAATAATAATCCACAGAACTTCTGTCTGCATAATAATTCGTTTGAGGAATACTTTGCTTGTGTCTATCTCATCAATAATTCATTCGAGGAATAATTTGCTTGTGTCTATCTCATCAAACATTTATAAAAGCATCTCAGTTCAAAAATGTAGATTTCAAAGGCATTTAATAAAGCAGTTGTAAAAACAGCGCATGTATTCTCAGTCCCAAAAATGTAAAGAGTAAAAGGGAGCAAATGAACTCACTATACTGTATTTCGTAGCAATTATGCATATGACGGCACTGAACAAGTGCAGGGTTGGTCTCGGATTCACGAACCTATATCATTCATATATGTATTAAAACATATTATTGTACTCGAATAAATCTATATATTGTTATAAGTGATGTAATTGCTATATTTATTAATTTTATAAGTTTCATTATTTATTTATATATTTCCATTTTGTACATAATAATATTAATTTAATTAAGTTGTGTATATTAAATATATCTTTATAAAAATCTTCAATTTTTATACTTATAATCTTAACCATATCTTTTAAACTCGTATTTTTTTTATAATTACAATTATTTTAATAATAATAATATAGATTTTACTGGTAATAATAATAATGATAGTTTTTAAGGATTACAAAAAGATAATTTTAGTAAATATAATATTATGGTTAATAATTTTTAATAGTAACAATATAATAGTGAAAATTCATATTATGATAATATTTATCATAATAATACTTATTTTAGAAATAAAACGATAAGGATTATAATTTAAATGATAATTCTAATAATGATGCTTAGTAATATTAATAATAATAATGATAATACTAATGTTAATAAAAATAATAGATTTGAAAATAATAATGTATTTAATAATAATAATAATAATAATAATAATAATAATAATAATAATAATAATAATAATAATAATAATAATAATAATAATAATAGTAATAGTAATACAGATAATATTGATAATAATGTTAATAATAACAATACTTACTAATGATAATCTTATTAATAATGATCATGTTATTATTAATAATAATATTTATGTTACAAATAATAATTAAAATTATATTAATAAAAATTATATTAATGATAGTAACAATAATAGTTAAATTAAAACTAATATCAATAATTAATAATACTAATTTTAATGATAATAATATTAGGTTTTATTTTTTTCCTAATAATGATAATATTAATCATAATCATAATAATAATGATAATACTTATAATAATAATTATAATGATAATACTAGTATTATTAGTAATACTTTTAATAATAATAACACTAGTAACAATAACAATTTATAATCATATTTATAACCTTAATAACTAATAATCATAATCATAATAGTAATAATAAAAATAAAAGAATTTGTGTATACCCTTAAAAGCTTTGTTTAAAATGAATTGTCCTGCACCGGCTCGAACCCGTGACCTATCGATCACCCATAACCACACTAAACCATTGAGCTGCTGCTTGTATTTCTGTTTTAAATCCTAATTTAAATCTATTTATTCTTATTTCTGATTTCATCATCTTCTTCAACACCCACAGTTTAATCAATCCAAAAATCAAAACCAAATTATTTAAAATAACCAAAGGTTTAGGTTCATCCACAGAATTGTATGTAATTCATACTTACTTGGCTTAATCAGAAATCGATAAAAAAAATTAAGAAATGTTGCTGCTGCAGCTCGTCGTGAGTTTTTTTTTTTAAAATAATGATTTTGTAAATGGTAACGTTATAGATAAAAGTTATAACACGAAATATGTTAGAAAACATTCATGGAAACTTTACAAATCATAAATTTTATCAGAAACTTCAAAACGAAAACGAATTTGGCGAAGAACAAATTAGTTGATTTTTTTGAAATAAAGTTTGACTCCAAAAATTTGTAATCAATAGATTAAATTGAGATTTGAAAACTTACAAATAGTATAATTAGACAATTCCTAACAGTCTTGCATTTATAGATTTTAGAATTGAATTCGGATTCGAGTAGTTTGATATAAAGTGATACGAACAAAGGTGGTTGGCTTATTTTAAAAATTTCGGTCTAATTTCAATTGAATTTCGGTTGTTTTTGTAATTATAATATAATATGAAAGTGGAATGGTTGAATGGTTTCAATCTATTGAACTAAATGTTTCTTTTATAATGAAAATGGTCGACCGGATTTAGTCAGAAAAATCAAGAACAGACAAAAAAAAATTGATTTGTAATAGAATTTTGATTGTATATCGACTGGTTCATCAATTTAGCAGACAAATTAAACAGTAGGATAGGGATATGAAACTGATTACGTAAATAGACAAATTTTCTTTATATGTATGTGTGTATGTGAGTAAATTGGCAAATAGACAAATTTTGGTCCATGCATGCATGCATGCATATGTATGTGTGTATGTATATAAATTTTCTTTATATATATATATATATATATATATATATATATATATATATATATATATATATATATATATATATAACAACTCATTTATTATTAAAACCTTATTATTATTATTATTATTATCATTATTATTATTATACGTATTAACTTTATATATATATATGAAACGTACTATAAAACCACGCATGCTTGCTTTAGTGGCCACTGAGTTTCTCAATGAAGCACACCTCTCGGATTCAATTCCTTGCTATGCCAAAATGTTCAGAAAGGGAGTGTGAGCAGAGGGTGCGCATAATGCGCAATTCACTCAGTAACAGATCTCGCGCTCGGGGGGCTTGATTACCCGTGGTTTTACCCTTTTATGGGGGAGCCAATGTGCTTGTTGATAGTGGGTTTCCTCGCTAACCCCCCCCCCCAAAACGTATTATAAATATAAACATTATATATATAAAGAAGTAGTATATGTATACATACATATAAACTAGACGTAAGATAATATAATATTTATATTATTATGATAAATTATAACTATATTATAAACATAAATATTATATATAAATTAGAATTTTATATATATATATATATATATATATATATATATATATATAAAAGAATAATATTAGTATATATTACTTTAACAATATAGTCAATACGTAATATTCTATTTATACATATAACATATATGTACATACTAGTTATAAGTATATACATAAACGTGTAGTATATGATATATTACTAATGTCAATAATAACGTTGTTGCAATTTGTAAGCTAAGTGAATGGTGTCTAAGGATATTTTTACTGATGGGTCAAGGATGCTAGATATTCAGAACGGTCATTGACTAAAAAGATCCTGCCTTGCCAACTAGACTTACCTGGTCATTGTTTAAACCACAATTTGTGATATAACTACAAGTTGACATCAAATAAAAAACAACTAGATGTATTGTAAGATCTAGATATTGAGCTATATCTTAGGTTGAGTACTACGGTCTGCTATACATTTGCTGTGTTATTATCGCATTTGTGTGATAACTTTTGTTGTGCTATTAAGGTGAGTCTTCATAGCCCACTTTTTACTCTTTTCAATATTTTATACTTGGGGTGAGACACACGCTTACTTTTAAATTGTTTTACGTGTTGGACACAAGTGCCTGAACTTTATACTTAACATGAGTTACTGTTTATACATGTTTTTACATGAAAATTCCTAAATTAATATCGTCAATCACTGATTTAGGTGAGCTTGTTTATTATGAATACATCTATTAGGTTTAACATCCCTATCACTTGATCAATGGTCAAGTGGTTACATAATAATGATTAACGACATGAAAACTATGTGACAAGGGTACAATTGTTTAGCTTCGATATTAAGCACTCATGACATACTTATTTTGATATTGCTATATCACTTTTGTTACTTAAATCCCGTGGTCCACAAACCTTTATTATTGTTATAATAAACCTATGAACTCACTCAACCATCGTGTTAACATTTTTAAGCATGTTTTGTCTCAGGTAACTAGATGCTGTTTGAACAAGATGTTATGTTGCTTGGTGATAATGCTCATCCACGCTATGTTTCTCATGCAATATCTACCTCGTTTTACTCAGTTTTTGTTTCTAAAGTGCTCGAAAAGCTATGATCTTGGGTTTTGTCGCGTTCTGAGTGTTATTGCAGTTCTAAGTGTAAAATTGACCAAAATGTGCAAATGTATCAAGAAAACTGCAAAAGTGCTCATCCTGGCAACAAGAACGACGTTCCAGAATCAAGGAACGCCATTCCATCAACAAGAACGACGTTCTAAAGCCAAGAACGACGTTCTACCTGGGAAATTTAGAAAGGAAATGGAAACAAAACAAGATGCCATTTAGAGCACGATTCAAGAACGATGATCCTAATTAAGAACGACTTTCCAACAATCCAGAATGACGTTCTACATCTAAAGTCAAGGAACGACATTCGTAAAAGAGGAATGACGTTCCACTGCGAATTCTGGGCAGTTTTTGAAGAGTATAAATAGAAAGAGACGGAGGTTTTCACAACATCATCACTCAATAGAATAGTAGTTCGTGGTGACTGATAAAATTAGGGTTTCATTGCTATTTTATTAAGATTTTCATCAAGTTTTCATCATCCATTTCATTTTACATCAAGGATTTAAAGATTGAATCAAGATCTAGGGCTTATTCTTCATCATCTTCATTTAGTACTTTTGTAATGTTTTAAGTTTGGTACAATCTACTCTTGTTTATTGCTTAATCATATTTAGATTTAATCTATTTGCTTGTATTGATCTAGTTCTAGCCATGATTGGCTAGTTTTATTAAGTACACTTGTTTATGAAGCTTGATAGTTAAGGGTTGTTCATATTGATGTTGATGATTGTGTTTAGATGAATCTATTAGCCCGATGATTGTGATTTGTCATTAGAATTAGTCAAAAGATCCATTGCTATGATTGTTTTGGACTTTACTTTGATTATATGAGTTGTGTAGCTTCCAAAGGGATTTGATTAGTGAAGCAAATTTTACTTCAACACTTAGGTGATCTAGACAATCAAATTTGGGCTTTCAATGGATTGGGGTCTTGATTTGGATTGGTTTTCAATTGGTCCTTAGTCAACATAGTGAAGTTTGATTTTCTTAAGGGATTTTGATTACCAAAGGGTTTTAGGGAACTTTAACCTAGGCTAAGTACTTGTGATAATTGCATGATTCAACTAAGATCAATTAGTATAAGCTTATGGGAATTTGCAAGTATTGTGTTGATCACAATAACATCTAGTAGGGATACTAGTCTAAAGTTTGAGCACAATTAGACCTTAAGTGAACAAAAGAACAACCCGAATGCTTCAAGTGGATTAAGCAAGTGTACATGCCTTTAATATTGATATTTACTTAATCACTCTTAGTTCTTAGTTTAAATTACAATAGTTTCTTAATATCTAAAATTCAAACCCCCCAATCAAACAAACCTTAGAATGATTATGAGTTTTCATCGATTCAACTAGCATACATCACTCTCTTGGGACGAACCTTAAACAGAAAACTTACTAATTGCAACTACCGAGTAATTATTTCTCGTATGCTTGTCACATAGTTGAGTCCACGTTTAACTATAGAATTTGAAGATAAATATATGTTTGTGAAACGAGCATCACTTGGCTATTTGGAGTCCGCATTTATCTGCATTTTATTTATTTTAAAAAATTTCGTATTGGTTTGTAATAACTATTGAATTATTTATTCTGCTGCAATAAATATGTCTTTTTAAAATGTCTTATTTAGAGGTTGTTCTCGTTATTATAATCTTGTGGTTATGGAACCACTTCCGGGGGAGTGACAAAAGACGAGGAGGTACACGAGAAGGATGATGCGGCACATGTGAATGATGCGACTAGGGGGCATGTGACTGGGTTATGATGGTAATAGGTACGTCGCAATGATGGAATATTTTATCCTCTATTGGATTCTTATGGATGTATTTTATGAGGTAACAACAGCCATCAAGTCACCATGTGACTCATAATCAAGTAAAAGCGGAATGTCATCTAGCAAAGTTGTGTTTGTAAACAAGACATTTAATTTAACAACATGATTTGTTTACAAACATAACTTTTGTAAAGCAGCTTTCGACCAACATGGGATGCTTCTTTTATAATATATGATATGGAGTACTGGGCATTATGATTTGGATTCTAGAAAAATGTATGTTTATCATTTCTACGTGACTGCTAAATGCTAATGGAGTACACCAGTTCAAGGTTTGTTATTAAAGCAGTTAGCCGCTACATCCGACGATGCGAATTAAAGCAACTGGAGGAGAATTCTATTAATATGAATTTAGCTAAATGTCATCCCGCTTTCACTTGGTTAAGAGTCACATCTTGTACTTAATGGCTTTGTCTCATACAATACATCCATAAGAATCGAATCAAGTATCAAAAGATTCCACTAATGTGATGTACTTATTACCATCATATCCACCAATAGTGTATCTGTAAGTTTTTAAGTTTAAGTTTGAAGTAATTGATTTCTATCCATTGTACACTTACAATTTGATGAATTTGGAAATATCAAAGAGGACAAATGTGATAGACAAGTTGTTGTTATTTTCGTCACTATCGAAGCTGCGAGAACCGAGGAAAAGTGAATGTGGATGATAAGATCTTTCCACAAATGATGGATCATCAAGAACCTAAAGATATCTTGAACAAGATCAGTTACCCTTAAAAATAAAGTAGATAATAAGTTATTTAAAAAACTCAAGATTCAGTTGATGAACTATTTTAAGCTCATGAAACATATTTTTTGCGTTTTAAAATCAAGAACTACAGTTAGTAGTGATGTTGCAGTTAGTAATGGTGGTATATACTGTTGTTGGTGGTGATGAACAATTGTGGTGGTTGGTGTGGTGGTGGTGATGATGCGGTTGATGTGGTGGTGGTGATGATGAACGATGGTGATGATGGTGGTATAGAGACTAGTGATGGTGGTGGTTGGTGTGGTGGTGGTGAGACTGCCGCTACTTGCAAACCGTGTTAGATCAACAGTTACGATGGTGGTGGTGGTGATTATGATGCGGTTGGTGGTGGTGATGTTGGTGGTGATGATCAATAGTGGTGATTGGTGTGGTGGTTTTGATGACGCGGTTGTTGGTGGTGGTGACGAACGATGGTGGTGATTGGTTTGATGGTAGTATATCGATTGGTGATGGTGGTGGTAGTGCGACTGTTGATGCTATTTACATAGGTTAAATAAAAGTCGCAAGGTAAGATTTTTTGATCCTGCGACCTTGATTCTATCGTGTTAGACCAGCTTTCACGATGGTGGTGGTGGTGATGATGCGGTTGGTGGTGGTGATGATGTGATTGGTGGTGGTGATGAACGATGGTTGGGAGATGTTTATTGGGAGATGTTGATTGAGAGATGTTGTTCATTTATGCATGTTCTCAGCAGTAAACTGGCCCCATAAAATCTGGTAAATGTTAAAAAAATCTTGTAGAAAATCTTATCTTAATAAGGTTCATGTAAGTCGCAAGGTGACTGTGACGACCCATCCTAGGTAACACGTTCCCCGTAGCATGATATTGTCCGCTTTACCCATAGGCGCACAGAATTTTTTTGGCTACCAAACACTACGAGCACTTTCCCAGGAGGTCACCCATCCTGGTAGTGCTCTCGCCTGAGTACGCTTAACTGCAGAGTTCTTATAGGATCTGCTGTGCTTGTAGTCCCAAAATGCGTCATGCTATGAAAGGTCTCCACACCCTTATAAGGCATGCTTCGTTCCCCTATCCAACCAATGTGGGACGGATGTAAAACGGATGTTACAATCCTCCCCCTAATGGGACACAATGTCCCTGCTGTGCACGTTGGTCTGGGGCCTGTCTCTGATACCATATGTAATACCCCGTCAGAATCCACTAACGGCGTGTTAACTTTGGTCCCATAGTTAACGGTCACACTCTCTATATGAGACGTTTCCGAAAAGTATTCGCATTAAATTTCAAATGGTAAAGTCATTAATTGTAAAATAATTCTGAAAAGCAGTTGACATAAATGACCAACATAAGTAATCCCAAAACATTATTTGAAACAAACGATTTTCAATGTTAATATAAGTTCTTGAAATAAAAATGATAAAATACGCTAGACTTCACTCCAGTACTAGCAGTAAGCAATCATGACAACTTCAACAAGCGGAAGCATACCTCTAAGGACCTGAGATAAAAACATGCAAAAGGTCAACGAAAACGTTGAGTGAATCTACAGGTTTAGTAAAGCATTTATCGTAGGTTATGCCATGAGATTTCTGAAAAACATCGTAAAAATTATACATTAGCATGAGCACTTGATTATAAGGCTTTAACCCTGCGGATAGCTAAAGTGCTACACGTCTTCCTTTTACCCTTTCTAAGCATACACAGATCAAGTGTACAAGTTACAACAGAATAAGCACCCTGTACGTTGAGGCGAGGTTTGTCAAACCTAACGGTACCGTCCCTATAAGTCGAGCTTACGTAAAGTAATTAATATAATCAAGCTAAGGGATTTTATGTATATCGTTAAGTTACTCGTGCCTAATATGTAAAACACTTTTAAAAGCATGTTATCTCATCCCATGTAAAAAGTAGTAGGGACCGTAGACTCACCTTTGCAAAAGCACAATAAATCTCTTAGTAAAACCGTACGGTAGTCGGACGATCACGAATGAAAAATGCAACGTAGTCAAATAGGTTATCTTAAGTAAATAATAAGGTCACACTATGTCAACCCATAGTGTACGCATAGTCCTAGTGCTCAGACTGACTCAATAAATACGCAAAAGTCAACTAGTCTAAGCAAGTCAACAAAAGTCAAACCAAAAGTCAACTCGATCAAGTGGTCAACGAAAGTCAATCATCTCAGTAGTTCATGCAATCTTGGTCAACATGTAAATCCTAAGTCAACTAACATGATCTATCTCATAGTTCATCATTTACACTTACACAGTTTATTGCATGACATCGAATATACACACATCTTACTAACAACGAGCACAATTCAAAGAACATAGATCATGATGACATGGAAAACACCAGATCATAACTAAATTCAAAAAAGATTCCAAAAATCCTAACCTGAGCCTCATACGACATCTACAAGTCGGGTTTCAGAAAGGGTCTAGTTAAGGTTTACCAAATCAGTTTCAGCATGCGCAACAGTTTTAGAAAACTTCTCATTTAATATTCAAAATGGATTTTAATGAATGGCCAATTGGAGATGACTCTAGACACTCCAAATTTTCAGTGATAAAATAACCAAAGACTTTCATATAGCCAATTTGTACAGTTTATACAGTAAAGTTAGACTTCCTGTTTTGGACAACAATCAGACATGTCATTTGGTGATGCATATAACACATAGAAAACAACATTTTCAGAAGCTATCATACAAATGTAATATTCTTAGGAATATCTAAATAACATCATTCCAGAAGATCAAAGCCTCAAACAATTTCTAGTTCATGTGAGGCCATTTCTTGTGTCTATGAAAACAGTTTTAGCTCAATACAAAACACCAATTTTCATTTAGTCATACCGAGAGCAATACAAAACCTTTTAACATGATTCTAAAGTCTATCTTGAGTGATTTTTAACAAGGAATTCAATGGTCATCATTTCAATGACCAATTCATAAATCATATATTCCAGAAAATTCGTATAGCATGCAAAACCTAACGAAAACTTCGATTGATCATAACTTACGCATACGGTAACGAAAATACGCAAATCCAAAGTCAAAATTTATTAATTTTTCGAGATCTATCCATCTAGATGAAATGTGCCGTTCATATCGATTATAAACGTTCCATATTAATTGATTTTGTTGCGAGGTTTTGACCTCTATATGAGACATTTTTCAAAGACTGCATTCGTTTTTAAAACAAACTATAACCTTTATTTTATCGACAAGGTTAAAAAGACACCACCTAGATTATCCAGAAATGATAATCTAAAAATATCACACTTACAAACTACCAATACATATTGGTTTACAATATTAATATGTTACAACAAAATAAATTTCGAATGCAGTTTTAAACAATATTATATAAGCATGCTGACACCAAATCTTGTTCATATATTAGCATGCAACAGCGGAAGCTCTTAATAATCACCTGAGAATAAACATGCTTTAAACGTCAACAAAAATGTTGGTGAGTTATAGGTTTAACCTATATATTTATCAAATTGTAATAATAGACCACAAGATTTCATATTTCAATATACATCTCATACATAGAGATAAAAAATCATTCATATGGTGAACACCTGGTAACCGACATTAACAAGATGCATATAAGAATATCCCCTATCATTTCGGGAAATCCATCGGACATGATAAAACAACATCGAAGTACTAAAGCATCCGCAACCATGGATGGGGTTCGTTAGGCCCAATAGATCTATCTTTAGGATTCACGTCAATTAGTAGATCGGTTTACTAATTCTCAGGTTACCAAGCAAAAAGGAGCATATTCAGCTTCGATCATTCACCCATATAATGTAGTTTCATTTACTTGTGTCTATTTCGTTAAACATTTATAAAACTGCATGTATTCTCAACCCAAAATATTAGATTTTAAAAGTGGGACTATAACTCACTTTCACAGATTTTTACTTCGTCAGGAAGTAAGACTTGGCCACTGGTCGATTCACGAACCTATAACAAATATGTACATATATATCAAAGTATGTTCAAAATATATTTACGACATTTTTAATATGTTTTACTGTTTTAAGTTTATTAAGTCAGCTGTCCTCGTTAGTAACCTACAACTAGTTGTCTACAGTTAGATGTACAGAAATAAATCGATATATATTATCTTGAATCAATCCACGACCCAGTGTATACACGTCTCAGGCTAGATCACAACTTAAAGTATATATATTTTTGGAATCAACCTCAACCCTGTATAGCTAACTCCAACATTACTGCATATAGAGTGTCTATGGTTGTTCCAAATAATATATATATACATGGTTCGATATGATATGTCAAAACATTTGCATATGTGTCTATGGTATCCCAAGATTACATAATATATTAGAATACATGTATAATACAATATGAGTTAGCTAGGATATGAATAATATAGATTTGTTACCAATTTTCACGTAGTTACAACAAGCAAAAATATCCAATCTTGTTTTACCCATAACTTCTTTGTTTTAAATCCGTTTTGAGCGATTCAAGTTGCTATGGTTTCATATTGAACTTAAGTTTATGAATCTAAACAGAAAAAGTATAAGTTTATAGTCGGAAATACAGGTTACAAGTCATTTTTGTAAAGGTAGTCATTTCAGTCGAAAGAACGACGTCTAGATGACCATTTTGGAAAACATACTTTCACTTTGAGTTTAACCATGATTTTTGGATATAGTTTCAAGTTCATAAGAAAAATATTTTTCCCAGAAGAACAACTTTTAAATCAAAGTTTATCATAGTTTTTAATTAGCTAACCCAAAACAGCCTGCAGTGTTACTACGACGGCGTATATCCGGTTTTACGGTGTTTTTCATGTTTTCAGGTTTTAAATCATTAAGTTAGCATATCATATAGATATAGAACATGTGTTTAGTTGATTTTAAAAGTCAAGTTAGAAGGATTAACTTTTGTTTGCGAACAAGTTTAGAATTAACTAAACTATGTTCTAGTGATTACAAGTTTAAACCATCGAATAAGGTAGTTTTATATATATAAATCGAATGATGTTATGAACATTATTACTACCTCAAGTTTAGTAGGTAAACCTACTGGAAATGTTGAAAAAATAACTTGAGCTTCAAAGGATCTTTGTTGGCTTGGAAGTTCTTGAAATAGAATCATGACACAAAAACAAGTTCAAGTAAGATTATTACTCGAATTAAGATAGTTATAGTTATAGAAATTGAATCAAAGCTTGAATATGAATATTACCTTGATTTAGAAAGATAACCAACTATAAATAACAAAGGTTTCTTGATCTTAGATGATTGCTTGGAATGGATTAGGAAACTTGGAAGTAAACTTGTAAACTTGAAAGTGTTCTTGATGTGTTCTTGAGTAATTGTTTTTATGATGATTTTAGGTAATAACCAAAACTTGTATTTGATGATATTTGCTAGAAAAATAGTAACTTAGACGTTCACAGAAGAGTGTGTGTGTTTTGAGAGAGAATTGGGAAGAAAATTGGAAGTGAAATGAGTAGGTGGTGAGTGGTGAGTGGTGAACGTGAGTGGGGTTAAAAGGAGTTCTTGTTTTTGTTTCCTTGCTCATAAGTCATTCTAGTTGTCTAATTGTTAGTTCCACATATTTTTTGACTATCTAGGGCTGCTAAGAGCTGAATTATTATGTGTATATACCAATAGTATATACGTCTAGGAACTGAGTATTGTACGAGTACGAATACGGTTGCATACGAGTATAAGTGTTGATGAAAATGAATGAGAATGCAATTTTAAACATTTTTGTTAAGTAGAAGTACTTTGATATGTGTCTTAAAGTCTTTCAAAAGTGTACTAATACATCTAAATACACTACATGTATATACATTTTAACTGAGTCGTTAAGTCATCGTTAGTCGTTACATGTAAGTGTTGTTTTGAAACCTTTAAGTTAACGATCTCATTTAATGTTGTTAACCCATTGTTTATTATATCTAATGAGATGTTAAATTATTACATTATCAAGATATTATGATGTATTGTAACAACCCAACCCGTATTAAAACCGGTCCATAAAATTTTTCCTTTTAATACGCGTTAAATAATACTTTAGGTCCCAACTGTGTTTCCATAAACATCTTTAATACAATAGAAGGTTTAATAAACCTTAAAACATTTAATATATTAGTTAATTGTCCAAACGGACATACACGACCCGACTAGTTTAGTTTCCAACAAAACCGAGCATGGTGATTTGGGACTACGCTACCCAAATCCTAATCGAATACAAAAGCAAGATCTTCTAAGCAACCTAGCCAAGATCTCTAATCCCCAAGCTTACCCGAGCCGCCAAGCATGCGAACCTATAAAAATATCAACAACGAGAGGGTAAGCTAACGCTTAGTGAATGATAATATACTACATACATATATATGTATAAAATGGACACACCACACAAATACCAAATACCGCATACCGAAGCATCCATGTATAAGGCAAGCTAAACCTAGCATACCGTACGTTCACTAAGCACAAGCTAACAACACAATAATATAGTAAGTTCGCAAACAACGTTGTGAACAATGCCAATAAGCTACAACCAGAAGGTTAGCTGCATCACGTCAATACAACATTATATATATATATATATATATATATAACAACGCGTAAAACACCCAAGGTTAACCATAATGCTATGGTGCTACCGGCTCGTGGTTCACACCATACGCATTTGAGTCATACTCTTTTATAGTGCTACCGGCTCGTGGTTCACACTCGATGCTACCGGCACGTGGTTCACATCAATTATTTTATAGTGCTACCGGCTCGTGGTTCACACACGATGCTACCAGCACGTGGTTCACATCAATTATTTTATAGTGCTACCGGCTCGTGGTTCACACTTGATGCTACCGGCTCGTGGTTCACATCCTGTCACACATACACATTATGGCACTACCGGCTCGATGGTTCATACCATAACATTCACAAATAAATACGCCATATACACATACGTATAATTATTCCACTCACAATATTAACCCTTCGCCATTGGGGTTATATAATCCACATCACACGCCCATGTGATAACGTACACACAAGGTGTACACCTCGTCAAAGGTGGTTAACTAAAACGCACAACCGTGCCAATTGGACCTATACACAAGTCCATCAATCCACCTATATGTGAAGTGAGCTCTATAACCGAGAACCACTTCACCCGACCCGCACCCATCCTACACATACATATGCATATAGGATATTAACACTCACCTTGTCACCTTGAAGAAATGCTTCCAAGTAATTCGTAACTCGTCAATGGAAAGTACCAAATCCATTATCACAAATTCAACAACACACTTAGATTGGATTTACAAGCCAACCCAATTTGACACTTAGTGCAAATTCGACCCAAATGCACTTCCAAGTACAAACCGCACCCAAACTAACCAATAATCACTAACACAAGTGATAATGGTCCTACTATTCCAATTAAACCCGAACACAAGTGTTAAACACTTATCGTTCTCAAAATCGCCCATAAACCCTTATTTTGACCCATAAGGTCAAAATCTCACCATTTACAAGTTTTGACACCAAAACATATTTAACTCGGTTTTATACTTCAAATTAATCCATTTTAAGTTTACAAACCTCATCGAATCGACATTCAGGTCATAATCCTCAACAAACCCTAATTTTGACTCTAGTCAAAATTAGTCAACCACGAAAACCCTAAAAGTCTCCAAAACACCAATAATCACTAATGCTAGTGATTGTACACCATTTACAAGTCTTAAACATGGTTAAATCATTAACCAACCCAAAACCCGCCTTTAACAACAATAAACCCGAATATTGATGTTAATCTCCAATTAACAACTAAATGGGTTTCACCTGTGAATCATACAATCAAAAGCCCCAAATTTGAATGATGAACACGAAAATGAAATTCGGAGTTAGAGCTTACCACTAGTATCACCGTGTAGCTAAGAACGAGGAGAACAAACTTGTCAACTACGCCAAAGATCAAAACCCGCTTCTTCCTTTCCAAAATCTCACTTGAATCACTTTGGGTATTTGAGTTT
This sequence comes from Rutidosis leptorrhynchoides, assembly GCF_046630445.1. Taxonomy (NCBI): domain Eukaryota; kingdom Viridiplantae; phylum Streptophyta; class Magnoliopsida; order Asterales; family Asteraceae; genus Rutidosis; species Rutidosis leptorrhynchoides. The sequence continues at coordinate 327,041,527 of NC_092340.1, forward strand.
CTTGGGAGAAAATGAAAGAAAAAGGAAAAGAAAATAAGAAATGAAATGAATGGATGAGGTTAAATCCTCAAATCTGGCTCAAACGTGAAAAGACCAAATTGCCCTTGAACTTCATTTAAAATTACAAGAATATGGTGCCAGTTCATGCAGTATGCTGCGCCGCGACCTTAAATGTCGCGCTGCGACATTTGACTAAGTCTGGGATCATTTTATAACTAACTTCTGATCTAAATTTCAATAGAATACCGCGCCGCGGCCTCGTTTGTCGCGCCGCAACCCGAAACTCGACCTGATCCCTTCTCCCGCGTACAAGACTTTAACACCCGAACACGTCTCAAATCCTTCAAACTCTAGTCGTACCTACACAATACACCTATATATCATGTACGGAGAAAAACGGGGTGTTACAACTCTCCCCCACTTAAATTCGATCACGTCCTCGTGATCCTAGTCACAAACCCAAACGGACCCACACTCAATGGTCCTCGAACATGCGTTTCAAACCGTCTTCTACCACAATTTCACTAACTCGGAGGTTAATCCAATGACAAGTCACACACTTGCTCGCATCACGAGACGTACAATACACGCAACAACTGAAGTCTACAACGATCCCTTAGACAATTCTTCTCAAAGAGTTACCCTTAACAACTAAATCGTCACCCGTGATTTATCAAATTCCATAATTTCGAGCACTAGCACTAACTCAATCCCTCACATCGGGAAAATTCAACCAATCTCGTATCGAGATATCAATTCCTTAGCATACCCTTACCGAGTACGATGCGAAAAACAACCAAGTCTCAACCTAAGGTCAACAACCCGAAACGATGAAGACCGAACCAAACGAATCCTTACGGATAACACCCATCACTAAACATCCCTTGTAGTGCGCAATACGACCAATACGCAACTACCGTAACATCCTAACAAACGGTTAAGACCGATAACGCCCAAAACGATTATGGTAACGTTAATCCCAAGGTGTACAAAATCGACTATCGTCACACCCGTAGCAACATGTGAGCGAAACACGGCTATCGCATCACTAATCATACAACATGGTCCTCACGACCCCACCATCGGCGTATAAAACAACCGATAGTTCCCACAACATGGTCCTTACGACCCCACCATCGGTGTATAAAATAACCGACAGATCACACAACCCGAAGGCTGGCCGAAAACACACGCGCCTTAGTGAATCCGAACTACACAAGACTCACTCCTCAATACAATGACCGAAACCACACGCGATCCACTACCATGATGAAGTTAGCGGACCCGAAGATCATGCTTCACCAATCTCAACACCGGATGAAGTCAGCGGACCCCGTCAACGATCATGCTTCACCGATATAACACCTCGCTCATGATGAAGTCAGCGGACCCCGAAGGTCATACTCCACCAATCGCATACTCCCATGATGAAGTCAGCGGACCCTAAAGGTCATGCTTCATCAATCACCAATACCATGAAGTCAGCGGACTCCAAAAGTCATGCTTCATCAATCAACGCCCTTTTGGCCTCGAACGACGAGTAGCGTAACATCGTGCTCTGCTACGCCATAGTGAATCCTAACGGATACCACTAACCATTCACACACTCGAGCAAGAACCACCTATATCAAACATAGGCACAAAACAATAATTCTCTAGAAGAGAATCGGACACACACCTCCCTTAACCGAAGGATTTTACCTTGCTCACCAAACACGTCCATTACCTCTCAACGAGATTTACCACATTACCACCTCGGTGATAATTCAAATCCAAACCATAAGTACAATTTATCCGAAATTGTAATCTACCAAAAGCATCATCCGAAATCTCACACTAAAACTTCCTCGTGCGGGAGTGTAACTCCCCCACTTAGAAGTACGTCCCATATCCACAACTCGTACAACCGTACAATGCTACCAAAGGTAGACTTTACAAACGATTGGGCTCACATGACCCATCACCATATCTTGCTCCAGCCTTGAGCACATGAAGGATTTAAATCAATCCTCAAACACTTCGAACGAAAAGTGTACTACAATTACACAAACCATACCCTCGCAATCATTCAATTGCTTTAGTTTGTCAAATTTCTCCTAGTCACTCATGTACTTAAGGGTTTCACTTCGGTACCCTAAGTACAATGTAACCACAACACAATCGGAGTCGAACACCACACTAGTAGGTATAAAAGAGGCACCTAATGTCGCGTCTTATATACTCCATTACCAACATACATCGAGATTCAAAACACTCGATCTCAAGGTTTTCATCCCACCCGTCGAACCTCATGGTTCATCAACTTCAACTCAAAAGCGAACACGCGCTTAACAACCGAACACCAAAACTCATTTCCATGGCTTGGTAGAAACATTTTCCAAATACTAAGGAATGCTTGGTTGCACCAAGTCTTACGCCCTTCGCTCAACAATCAAACACCACCATAGGGTACTTCCATTAGGAACGTCACCCTTAACGTCTCCTTGTCGCACCCGTCCCCGCTAACTTGGGACATCCCGACTTACGATGTCCATCTTTTTGGCAATTGAAACACACCATACCATCACCCTTTGGCACCGAACATTCCCACGACTTGTGACCCCTCATGCCACAATTGTAACATCTAGACGCACTAGAATCTGGTATACCCGTCCGCGTACCACCCGTGCTCACACTCGGACCCTTAGTCCTCTTCCTCGGAGCACCATACGAAACAACCCTTCTCTCACTTGAAGGTTCACCAATCTTTGATCGCGTATACGACTCGAAACCTCTAGCCACGGCGAATAATTCCGCAAACGATTTCGCGTGACCCCGGCTAATCTTATTCTTCAAGTCGTCATTCAAGGTTCGATAGAAATCTTGCATCAACAAATTATCATTCCCCAAATGCTCCGGGCAAAAACGAGCCTTCGCCATAAAGGTCGTCTTGAGAGTATTCAAATCCATAGAACCCTGTTGCAAATTCCGCAACTCATTACGCATTTTTGACAAATCGGCTGAAGTCCGGAACTCCTCGAAGAATTCCTTCTTAAACCCGTCCTACGATAACGCCATAAACGTTTCACCACCGACAAGGTCAATCTTACCATCCAACCAATCCTTCGCCCTACCCCGCAACAAACTCGTAGCGAGTCTCGTCTTTTTCTCGGGAGGGCAATCAATAGTACGAAAACACCCTTCGATATCCGAGATCCAAGTTGTGCTTATCAAAGGATCCGGTTTCCCGTCATACATCGGGGGTTTAGTCCTCATGAAGCTCTTAAGACAACGCTCCATTTCACCACTACTTTGAAGTTCGGAATACTTCCTATCCATTTCTTCTTGAAACGCACTCATTTGCTCCGCAACGGCTACCGCAACTCTAGCATTAAACTCCACGTCGTTCGTCTCGATCCCGTTTCCCGTCACCATTCTAAGGAATTCAAAAGCGATTAGATCATGAACGTATAAAGCACACACACAACACCGCCCCATCTTGCTAAACACTCGTCGTACATCACTTGTTAGACACGATTTGCACCCGTAATAAGGTTTTGCAAGTCCTTATTACGCACACACGCCGTATCGACTTGTTAGTACAACGACCGTCTCGCTCAATGCTATAAACAAACACAAACGAAATTCTACGCGATATAAACACACGCGAGAATTATCATCACAACACAATCATATATTAATAATATCCGCATTACTAATATAAACATTAGTCAACCTATAAACAAGGCACTAACTAAACCCATTTCGACCCGTAATCCTACAAGTCCCGAAACAAATTAAGCACACACAAAAGTCTAAGTCTAGGCACCTATCTCAAGTCACCTAAATCCCTTAGACCATGCTCTGATACCACTTGTAACAACTCAACCCGTATTAAAACTGGCCCATAAAAATTTTCCTTTTAATACGCGTTAAATAATACTTTAGGTCCCAACTGTGTTTTCATAAACATCTTTAATACAATAGAAGGTTTAATAAACCTTAAAACATTTAATACATTAGTTAATTGTCCAAACGGACATACACGACCTGACTAGTTTAGTTTCTAACAAAACCGAGCATGGTGATTGTGACGATCGCTCCAAATCCATATGGACGAACACGTTATTCATTGATTTCATTGCGAGGTATTTGACCTCTATGTGATACATTTTGTAACATTGTATTCGTTTGAAAAGGTATTTCATAAATGAATATATAAATTCCAGGTTTTTAACATCTGATGATTCCTACGTATAGACAATCACCATTTAAATGGTTTACAATAATACATCTGTTGACAATACAGTCAAAATAAGATACATGGTAATGGTTTGGTGAATGCAAGTTTCTTATATATAGCATGTATGACTCCAAGCACATATCTTGTATCACGTATAAGCAAACAGCGGAAGACTTCTAGAATCCTGAGAATAAACATGCTTCAAGTGTCAACACAAAGGTTGGTGAGTTCATAGTTTTAATATTACACATAATCCGTATATCAATGTGGATTACAAAAGTTCAGTTGTTTTATTCAAAACGTTTATCAATAGGTTTTACATAAAAGGTGGATCACAATATTTCAGTTGTTTCATCCGAAACGTTTATCAATCGGTTCTACAAAATTGAGCACCCTGGTAACTAAACTTTAACGTTTATATAATTTGTACCCTTTGTATAATCATCTTAATAATACACGCAAACCAACGTGTACGCTTCTCAAATAGCATACGTCCGTTAAAAGGCTAGTGCTCTAGCTCGGACGGGGATATCAAGCCCTATGGATCCATATACTACTACTCGCGTCCACCAGTTCTTATAACCGGCAGTTACTAGTTACCAAAGCTAAGGGATTTTCGGTTCAAACTCAGTATAGAATTTAGTATGTACTTGTGTCCATTGTTTAAAATAAAGTGCATGTATTCTCAGCCCAAAAATATATATTGCAAAAGCATTTAAAAAGGGAGCAAATGAGACTCACGCATATAAATATTGTATATCGGTTAATAAAGCATTTGCATGTATTCTCAGCCCAAAAATGTAGGGGGTAAAAGGGATCATATGAAACTCATTGTTTAATATTGATATACAATATTGTAGGAAAGCACGTAGACGCATCGGAGATGATAAACACGAGGTTTGATTCACAAAAATACCCCCGAACATTACCCATAATTTTCTTGGCAATAACCCATAATTTTCTTAGCTCTAGCTCGCTTGGAAACTATTTTGAAAGTGACAAGCTCATAACCTCGTCGTAGTATTTTATGTATAATACTAATTAATAATAATAATAAGATTATTAATAATATTAATCTTAATAATAATAATAATAATAATAATAATAATAATAATAATAATAATAATAATAATAATAATAATAATAATAATAATAATAATAATAAAATACGGAGTAATATGTATGTGTGTGTGTGTTAATATGTCGAGCAAAATGCCATTTTATAGCATCAGGCCAGACTTTTGCCTCCATGCGATCACATGGATTTATAGGCTTGTGGCCATGTGATCGCATGGCCTCAGATTCCAGCTCACAAATTTTTGTTTTCTTGTTTGTCGACATAATATTAAATTAATATAAATATAATATATATAATTTATATAATTAATTATATATTATATTAAATTCACGTGCATAGTTGACTTGTAATTTTTGTTCCGATAAGTCGTACGTCATCACTCGACTTATGTCCCGGTTCCGGTTTTTCGAATGTCCTTTCGTACCTTTAGAACACTTGCATTTTACGTTTCGTGTCACGTACCTTTGTCAAAATATAGCCTTAAATTATTCATAAACTATACCACTCATAGTATAACTTAAACTTTCAAATGTTTTGGTCATTTACTTCTATAAATCATCGTCTCGCTATTTGTTAAAATATATATAATATATACATTTTCATTTTGAAATAGTATTTTACTGTAGCAATTCACTGTAGCAAAGTCAAATTTTATTGTAGCAATTCACTGTAGCAAGTCAATTTCACTGTAGCAAATATTGATTTTCGAAAACACTGTAGCATTTTGAGTAATGTGACAATTTGAAAACACTGTAGCAAATTAGTGTTTAACTGGTTCATCTTAAACGCTTTAGTTAACTTATCTAAATATCGATTGAATCAATAAACGAATGTTACTATCGTTTATTATATATATGTATATATCTTTTTAATATACATAAATCAGTTTTTAAATACACATTGGAAGTTATTTATAAATAAATTTTAATAATAAATATTTCAACTTATCATATACATTCAAATAGATATTTAAACCAATAAGTTTAATGTACGGTATCAAACAATTAATACATTGTTACCTTTTCATGTTATAGTATATATATATCTATTTACATATAATTGTTCGCGAATCGTCGAAAACAACCGAAGGGTATTTAAATATATAAAAGTAATTCAAAAATTTTGAGATTCAGTTTTACAGACTTTGCTTATCGTGTCGGAAATGTTAATCATACAAAGATTAAGTTTAAATTTAGTCAAAATTTCTGGGTCACCACAGTGATTTGGGACTACGCTACCCAAATCCTAATCGAATACAAAAGCTAGATCTTATAAGCAACCTAGCCAAGATCTCTAATCCCCAAGCTTACCTGAGCCGCCAAGCATGCGAACCTATAAAAATATCAACAACGAGAGGGTAAGCTAACGTTTAGTGAATGATAATATACTATATACATATATATGTATAAAATGGACACGACACACAAATACCAAATACCGCATACCGAAGCATCCATGTATAAGGCAAGCTAAACCTAGCATACCGTACGTTCACTAAGCACAAGCTAACAACACCAACAATATAGTAAGTTCGCAAACATCGTTGTGAACAATGCCAATAAGCTACAACCAGAAGGTTAGCTACATCACGTCAATACAACATTATACGTATACAATATATATATATATATATATATATATATATATATATATATATATATATATATATATATATATATATATATATATATATATATATATATATATATATATATATATATATATAACAACGCGTAAAACACCCAAGGTTAACCATAACGCTATGGTGCTACTGGCTCATGGTTCACACCATACGCATTTGAGTCATACTCTTTTATAGTGCTACCGGCTCGTGGTTCACACTCGATGCTACCGGCACGTGGTTCACATCAATTATTTTATAGTGCTACCGGCATGTGGTTCACACTCGATGCTACCGGCACGTGGTTCACATCAATTATTTTATAGTGCTACCGGCTCGTGGTTCACACTTGATGCTACCTGCTCGTGGTTCACATCCTATCACACACACACATTATGGCACTACCAGCTCGATGGTTCATACCATAACATTCACAAATAAATACGCCATATACACATACGTATAATTATTCCACTCACAATATTAACCCTGCGCCATTGGGGTTATATAATCCACATCACACGCCCATGTGATAACGTACACACAAGGTGTACACCTCGTCAAAGGTGGTTAACCAAAATGCACAAGCGTACCAATTGGACCTATACACAAGTCCATCAATCCACCTATATGTGAAGTGAGCTCTATAACCGAGAACCACTTCACCCGACCCGCACCCATCCTACACATACATATGCATATAGGATATTAACACTCACCTTATCGCCTTGAAGAAATGCTTCCAAGTAATCCGCAACTCGTCAATGGAAAGTACCTAATCTATTATCACAAATTCAACAACACACTTAGATTGGATTTACAAGCCAACCCAATTTGACACTTAGTGCAAATTCGACCCAAATGCACTTCCAAGTACAAACCGCGCCCAAACTAACCAATAATCACTATCATAAGTGATAATGGTCCTACTATGCCAATTAAACCCGAACACAAGTGTTAAACACTTATCGTTCTCAAAATCGCCCATAAACCCTAATTTTGACCCATAAGGTCAAAATCTCACCATTTACAAGTTTTGACACCAAAACATGTTTAACTCGGTTTTATACTTCAACTTAATCCATTTTAAGTTTACAAACCTCATCGAATCGACATTCAGGTCATAATCCTCAACAAACCCTAATTTTGACTCTAGTCAAAATTAGTCAACCACGAAAACCCTAAAAGTCTCCAACACACCAATAATCACTAATGCTAGTGATTGTACACCATTTACAAGTCTTAAACATGGTTAAATCATTAACCAACCTAAAACTCGCCTTTAACAACAATAAACCCGAATATTGGTGTTAATCTCCAATTAACAACTAAATGGGTTTCACCTGTGAATCATACAATCAAAAGCCCCAAATTTGAATGATGAACACGAAAATAAAATTCGGAGTTAGAGCTTACCACTAGTATCACCGTGTAGCTAAGAACGAGGAGAACAAACTTGTCAACTACGCCAAAGATCAAAACCCGCTTCTTCCTTTCCAAAATCCCACTTGAATCACTTGGGGTATTTGAGTTTCTTGGGAGAAAATGAAAGAAAAAGGAAAAGAAAATAAGAAATGAAATGAATGGATGAGGTTAAATCCTCAAATCTGGCTCAAACGCGAAAAGACCAAATTGCCCTTGAACTTCATTTAAAATTATAAGAATCTGGTGCCAGTTCGTGCAGTATGCCGCGCCGCGGCCTTAAATGTCGCGCCGCGACATTTGACTAAGTCTGGGATCATTTTATAACTAACTTCTGATCTAAATTTCAATAGAATGCCGCACCGCGGCCTCATTTTTCGCGCCGCGACCCAAAACTCGACCTGATCCCTTCTCCCGCGTACAAGACTTTAACACCCGAACACGTCTCAAATCCTTCAAACTCTTGTCGTACCTACACAATACACCTATATATCATGTACGGAGAAAAACGGGGTGTTACATGTATGAATATATCTTAATATGATATATATACATTAATAATGTCGTTACAACAATAATCGTTACATATATGCCTCGTTTCAAAATTCTTAAGTTCGTAGTCTTGTTTTACATATGTAGTTCATTGTTAACATACTTAATGATATATATAATTATCATTTTATCATGTTAAATATAGTGTAACAATATCTTAATATGATACATATGTATTTAGTAAGACGTTGTAATAACGATAATCGTTATATATATCGTTTCGAGTTTCTTAACTTAGTAGTCTCATTTTTATGTATATAACTCATTGTTAATATATACTTATGGAGATACTTACTTATCATAATCTCATGTTAACCATATGTATATCCATATATATATCGTCATGTCATTTTTACAAGTTTTAACGTTCGTGAATCGCCGGTCAACTTGGGTGGTCAATTGTCTACATGAAACTCATTTCAAATAATCAAGTCTTAACAAATTTGATTGCTTAACATGTTGGAAACATTTAATCATGCAAATATAGTTTTCAATTAATATATAATCATGGAAAAGTTCGGGTCACTACACTAGATACATTACAAGATCAGTACACAAACTAATTTGATCAGATTCATAGCAATTAAATTCGTGATTCACACAACATACAACAATCGCGCAAATTAACGACTAACAACAACTATAATTGCAATCAATTGAGCACTAGACACTAATACACTATGTAATTAAACAAAAAACTAATCTAGAAAGATTAGGGTTAGTGATTATACCTTAAAACATAAATTAATTGATGTTAGAGTGTAGAGAACGATGAGAGGAACAATCTTTATGCACGAGCTTTTGTTTAATTCTGAAGTTTGATGATGGTATGGGGATGGTGGTAGTCGACGGTCACAAGAGGGAGGAGAGGAGAGGGGTGTCGACCAAAATAGGGTTATGGGGAAGCCTCTGGTTTAATTTTTCTATTTAAGGCTAGCAATTTGGGCCTAATTAAACACTACCAGTAATCCACTAAGCAAAGTCAAGTCCAACTAACGGGTGTGGGGTGGCATTCGGCCGAATGGCCCACTAGGGTGGTTCCTGGGCTCGTTTTGCTTAATTACTTGTACGCGCGTGGTCCGTTTCGAGTGCCGTTAACCGTACCGGGTCTTCGGAACGTTAACCGGTCGTTGAAACGCAATCACCGGATTTAATTCATTAAATGAATAATAAATTAATTAAGTTTTTCATAAAGTCAATAATTATTAAAAATAATTATTTTATCGTTTTTCTGAGTTCCGTAAACTGAAAAGCTTTATATGCGATTATCTTAATCGTGTCGTTTTCTAAGTATTTCGCTATCCGAAACAAGTTCATCAATTAATATAACCATATTAATTCAAGTAATTCACTAGGATCAAGTATGCATCTAAATCAATTAACCACATAAAGTTCTATGTAATCAGCGTTAAATATTTAACGAAAAAGTAACGATACTAACGGAAAAAGTAGGGTTGTTACAGTGACCCTTGCGAACCTTGCGAATCGCAATTCGCGTAGGTTACCCTGCAACTTCGAAAATAAACGTTTTGGTCAATAGCCCTAGAAAAAATACATTCTGAAAACAGCCGTATCAAAACGTTTTATTCTCAATTGTCATCCATTTATATTTAAATTAACTTTTAAATAAAACTGTTATCTTAAGATTTTTTTATACAAACTTGTTGATCGATCTTTTAGTCAATATTCTTCAATATGTATGCGATTCTCAATACTATAGTTTGACATAGTGACTAGTATAAAAAATCCATACAAAACTTTAAGTCATATTCGATTGTATATTTGCTTGTCCTAAAACTCCTGTAAACATATTAGTATCCCCATATTCATTCACTTAATTCATCTATATCAAATTAAATAAATCCAGTAAATATCTGATGTATATCTCATGCCACTGTGTTACACATATACAATAGCGTCATCACAAATACAAGTTACTTACGTCATGAGATGACGTAAGTTGATACCCACGTGACTTCTCAGCATTTCCTTTTCTTGTTTGTCATTTTTTTAACAAAAGCTAAAATAATACCGTTTTTAAATTTGGAGAGAAAACCTTCTCAACGATAACTACATTATATCCCCACTAGCGAGTAATTAAAATCCCTATGTGACAAGCTTTTCGAGTGATGAGACCCGTAACCGGGTTAATTGCGCACATTGACGCCTCTTTCTAGTCAAAAGCACAATTAATTCAATCTTAAATATTACTCCTATCAAAATTGAACCTGATCTCCTAGTTTATTGAAAACTCGGTCTCCACTTGGTACTTCTCCTACTCACACATAAAAAAATATCCGTTTGTGTTGTTAAATTTGATCTCTTTTCTTAATTTATTAAAACTATACATTTCTACGTTTATTAAAACCATACATTTCTACGTCTTTTATAACTTGACAAAGGAGAGCCATGGCTCTTCAAATATCTAAGTTATTTATGTGATATTTATGATATAAGAGAGTATAAGAGTAAAAGATTTATATGTTACTCACTCTTCAAAATTAATGCAATAAGTCATTTTATCTTTTCGCCTAAAATTAATACTTAAAGTTCCGTTGCCGATCATGACTGAAGATTTCCCAGACCAGAATGTATCTTTATCGTTCCTAAACACACACCACTGTCATAAACTTAAACATACAAATTAATTGGAATCGCAACTGTATGAAATCAATCGAACCAATATATTATTACAACAAGATGTAGATATAAATAACCAATTTAATATTCCTTGTACAATTCAGATAAAATGTTATATACCTTAATGAACAAACAATCAATTTATTTTTTAATATCAGAATGTGACTCACATGGTGAATAAATATATCATCTATAATGGTCAGACAAAGTAGTTCACCGTACTTGACTAATTCACCTTATCTCTGTTACGTACTTCCTCCATTACAAAACAAGTTTACATCTTAATTTTCAAAATCTTTGTTTTAAAATTCTAACATAATATATTTTTATTTGTACTATATACTATTTAATGAAAATTATATGAACAAATTAATTTTTGAAATGTATTACTAATGTTATAACTTTCATTAAATATTATATAACACAAATAAAAATTGTATAAGAAATACTTAAAAGGTCGGTTAATAATATTGAAACGGATAAAGTATTACAATTCTATTGTTATAATTAATAGTCTTCTAGACATGATTAATATCAATAACGTGTGATTAAAGTTCCAGAAACAATTTGTTTAAGTGATTTTTCTCACAATTAAAGTTGATACGTCATGGTTGCAGTTAAGTCTTACGTAAGTATTTCTTAAACACGACTAACTTATCCTTAACCACTTTTTTCCCATTGGAAAAGCTTACAATTGAGGCTCGTTTGTTTTTTTATTAGTGAAAATTTCATTAAAAGATACTAGCTTTTTAACCTAATTTTCTCATAAAACGTAACATATTGTTGTTTCTACTATTGGAATAATTTTTTAACCGGGTATCAATTAAAAAAAGGGAGTATTATTAATTTTTCCGTTAAGTTATATCACATGTCATACATGTGAGAGTTATTTTCAATTTTTTATCATTCTACTTCAGCATCTTCATCACTTTCATCAATATTCTTAGACCACTGCCAACGAATCTCGTGCTCGACATTGAATACCAGGCTCACGCTGTAACTATTCATATCAAAGCATAATTGAGCACAGACCATTTCGAAAAACAATGCAATGGCTTTCTAGCTAGCCGTTTGGATGTTAACGGCTATTTTTTTTTCTTTTTTAAAATACAACTATATAGAATTATATGAACCAACCCAAATCAACACTTAACACTTTCAATTGCACAACTTTCATAGTTCCACAAACTTCCACTTCTACAATTTCTATACTTTTTAACACTTTCACCAACAACCAAAAATGCCTAAAAGATCAACCAAAAAAATTAAATCAAACAAAACATTCAAATCGAAACAAGTAAAGCTCAAGATCTGTTCCAATCTCTACTTGAATGTCAAATGTATTCAAGGTCGATGTAGTTGTTATCCTTTCTTTTTTTTCTTCGTCTCGATTGGGTTCGTGTTCAGTATACTTTAGTAACAGTAAGAGATGAAGGCTCTAGTGGGCAACTGTTTGGCCGGTCCACGCATTACGATAAATCCTGTGAAAGGTTTTCTACGTTTAGTCAATCACCTTTCGGCTCGTCTTCGAACCCGATGAAGTTGAAGAAACCCAACCCGATCCGAAAGAAAATAAATTGAGATGTAAAAAATTGTTTTTGTAACGACCCAACCCGTTAATCAACGCAAAACTTTTTTTTTTTTTTTTTATAAAAAAAGTGGCAGACCATTTCTGTCAGACATAACCCGCGGCGCGAGGATGCTAGCCGCGGCACGGCCTAACTCTCATTCAGATGGTCAGAAACTTAAATGCCCTCGGGACCCCTTTTCTTCTTTAGCCCGCGGCGCGCCCCTATAGGCCGCTGCGCGGCCTATAACGTGGCCTGATGCTGAAATTAAATTTAGTAAGACAAGTCCCAAATTTTTCAATATTCGACAAGCATCAATACAAAAGGTTTTTCATCACATAGCTAAATAAAGTTTACATGTTTTAAAATCCACAATTCAAGCATTTGACCACCGAGCTTCCGTCGCCCATTTACGATCAAAATACAAGTTTCGACCCAACATGTTTAAATACCAAACAAAAACCCGAGCATGGTGTTTAGGGTTAAACTACTCAAACCTAGGTCGAACTTCGAAAGCAATCCACTAGCATAATCAAATAGGGAGTTCGCTAGTCCAAACGTATTCCCTTGCCTTTATCCACGCGGAGCCTAAAAAGGGTAAACAACAAGAGGGTAAGCAAAACGCTTAGTGAATGCAATAATTATATATATACATATACAATTTACCTACTTGCACCCACTTACACAAACACGCATAAATACCGCATATCAATGCAAACAAGCTAGCATTTTCAAACGTATAAACTAGCATCATCATTAGCACATAATCTCAACAATATAAATGCTAAATAGTAAGCAACACACAAACCATTGATGTTCACAACATCCGTTAATATTCAATACTAGCTCCGCGAATGGTATCGTCAACATTGAACTTAAATCTCATCCGCCCTACTTATTGTGGTATAGTCAATATCGAACTTAAAATCCACATATGAGGTATCGTCACCATCGAACTTTAAACCCTCATCACACATCACTACAACAGTGGTATGGCATCGTCAACATCGAACTTTAAATCCATACATGAGGTATCATCACCATCGAACTTTAAACCCTCATCCAACAATATCGCACACAAGGATATGCTATCGTCACACCGAACTTTAAACCCATATCCTACAAGTAAATAAACCGTATACATACATACATAATTATTCCACGCACTTTAGCCGAAAGTGAGAGTACGCACAACGAGCTCCTCAACCGTCAATGCAATCACCTATTACATTAACATAAATCAACACTTATCTAAATGGAACTCTCAACCCGCCAATTAGACAATTGGTGTAAATGTTCACCATTTGCACCCGCAACGCCAATCTTAGGCCTAAACCACCAATAATCACTAGAGCTAGTGGCCACGGTTCATAATCACCTAACTACACATCATTAGGTCATTTAACTCGTGCTAGTGTTCTTTTGACCCAAAAGTCCATTTTGACCTAGTAATGGGTCAAACTCCAAACTTGCGAGTTTCACAACACAAAACACTAGTTAGTAAATTTTATTAGTAAACTTTAACCAATGTTAACTCATAATACTAACAACTTCATCAACTAATTCAAAATTACCATCCTTGGGTTTCTTACTTTTACACCCAACCCACAAACCCCCAAATTCACATGAACTAGGGTTCATATACTTGCAAGTATAAATTTTAAACCCTTACCACAATTAATTCACAAAACTCGGGTTAGAGACTTACCACAACACTTAAATAGATGCTAGGAGGTAGATCCACCCGAGATTGAACCCTATCTAGCAAAACCCACTTAGAAAGCTTCACAAGTTAACTTTCTCTCTCTACTCTCTTTCTACTTTATGATGAAGATGATAAGGTTGGTAGATGGGAAATAAAGAGCCCAACCGATAACTCCTAAATTATACAGTATTTTGATAACATTTTGAGGAGTTATCTTGGTATTTTAAAGTCATTTCAATGCTAAAACACACTAAAATGGGTAAAAAGAGAGAAATATGTAATTTTGATATTTTGTTTAAGTTATGTGCAAAAAAGGAATAAAAACGGTAAAATTCGAAGAAAATGAGATGAAGCTGCCGGCCTGTGGGCATTAAAGCCGTCGGATTCCCTGAAGATATCCTGAATGTTCCAGATTTGATCGTAGAATGTGATAAACTTAGAGCCAAAGAAAACAGAGTAAAGCCGTCGGCTTCACACTGAAGCCGCCGGCCTTAGTGACACGGTTTCTCGACTTTCCAATCAAGTTCAAGTAAAAATGGAAACCAAATCAAAAAGATTACCGGATCCTAGAAGCCGCCAGCCTGCTTCTAAAGCCGCCGGCTTAATTATGACGATTACGCGTTTTGTGCTTACGGATCAAGTTTTACTTGGAGAAGAATTCATGGCCTCAAGGAAGCCGCCGGATTCACCCTGAAGCCGCCGGCTTGGGCACCGTTTTGAAACAGTATAAATAAAGGCCTTAGGCCAGAGTTTTTAATCAATCAGATTAGTTTTCTCTGCATTCAAAGCAAAAACACGAATTAGTTAGGTTTTTATTTTCTTTCAACATTCAAGTTCATTAATCAATCATTTATTTTTCAATCTCTTCTATGTCGGTATGATTCTTTATCTTATTTCTTATCCTTTATTTGTTTTTACTTTAGTTATCGGCTAACAGCCTTACATATGCTAGAATCATGTAACACGTTGTCATCAATTACCTAAATAATTAAACTGTATGAAAGAAAACAGAAACCCGGATTTGGGACATGAAGCCGCCAGCTTCATGAACCAAAGATGCCGGCTTTATGTGCTAATTTTAGTATAAATATGTTATTTATACTCAGATCAAATTAAAAATTTATCGGCGTAATTATTCAACAACTTCAACGAAGCCGCCGGCTTCGTTGACAAAGCCGCCTGCTTTATGTGATAAAAACAGAAATTTGATTTTGACAAAATCTCTGGAGTTCCTGTTATGTTTTATGTCTGATTAAAGCACCACCGTTAGATTAATCTGGTTTACATCAATCAATTAATATTAGGTTTTAACTACAACATCACTAGGTTTAAAACTTGATAAAATTAAACATAATCGGATTAATTTAGTTGTGAGAATTATAGCTAGTAACTATAATTAGGGTTTGGTTAATCATACTAAATCTATTATCAGGTCTTAATGCAAGCAAGAAATCTAGCCATCTGTTTTAGGATTAACCTGATCAATTAATCTTGGAGTAGATATTCTTAGGTCAATTATGAATCTGAGTTTGATCTTAACTAAAAAAGGCAATTGTGAACAAAGTGTGAAAAATTCAAGCATGTGTTCTCTTTATTATCGTTTATCTTTTCTATTAATTTATTTGCAATTATTTATTCTTTTGTTTAATCATTATTTAAATCTCAAAATCCAAATTTATATTCTAAAATCCACTCGTTCTCTTGGGCCGAACCTTAACTTACTTCATACTAAACTAAATCTGATCGGGTTTGTTGCTCGTTAGGGTGTTAAAAGTAAATCGTAAATTAAGATATCATGTAACAACCCGGAATTTTTCAACGTTTATTATTAATAATTATCATTAATACTTGCGCTTTAATAAATGTATTTTTATACGTTTACTTGTTATCGTATTTGAATCTCCATGGCCCGACTTGTCTTTGTGACGTGTGTACTTTTCACGAATAATATTTTTGAATATTATTTACATTCATGATTAATTTTTATTAATCATTTTTAATTAACTAAGATTAGTGGTTAACTACTTGGGCTTTTTATTTACTTGTTGGTAACTTGGGCTTGGAATTTTATTTAATGGCTAGTAAGCCCACCCTACACATTATTGGACTTGTAAGCCCAACATATTAACTAGTATTACATTAAGAATAATCATGTATTAATTAGCTTAATGAAGAGACAAAGTACTACAAGCATGCATGCATTCTTTTCTATACTTTTAACCTCATTACTTATTCTAGTTTTTCCCATCCTTCCCATGCAAGAAAGTTGCTTGTTGACCTCCCCTTTATAGCCTTAAAACCGTACACCTTAGGGCTCTTGGAAGGAGTTCTTTTTTTTTCAAACATTGTTACTTATTACTTGCATTTCATTTTCCTTTACACACACTTACAACAAATACTTCAATTTTCTCTCTTATTCTCTCTAAAAACAAGTAAGTAACAAGAATATTTCTCTTCTTTTTCTCTCCTCAAAACCATGACCTTTATCATCATTACCAAATTACTTGTTTCTTGTTTTGTTACTTGATTATTGTTGTTTGTTGTTAGAGATCAAACTTGTTAGTTTGCATCTCCATGAATCTTGTTTTCTTCACTCTTTTGTTGATGAAGAACCAAGAACAAGAACTCAAACTTGTTAGTTTGTAGTTCTAATACTTAAGTGTTTTCAAGATCTAGAGTTCATAAACTTGATGATCCTCTTTATGTTTATGTTTTATAGACTTGAATTCTTAAGATCTAAACTTTGGTTTGAATCTTCTCAAGCATGAAACAAATATAAACATAATACTTGTAGATCTAGTTTACTTCTTCATTTCATTTATTTAAAGATTGTAATGTTGTTAATTTGGTCAAGTATTACTAGTTAATCTTGATCTCATATTTCTTGAAACTACTTTGTAAGTTCAAGAACATGTAAGTAAACTTTTTGATTATAACTTTGTACACTTATGTTAGATCTAGACTTTTGGGTCTAGGATCTTCAAGATCTAACTAAGAACTATGTTCTACAACTTAAAATCTTGATTATATAAGTTTACTTTCAAGTTTGTAGCTTAATATTACATGTATAATTTTTGTGTGTGTTGGATCTAAGATCTTGATGTAACTTTGGTTCATCAAACTTCATACAACTCTTAAGTGAGTTGTGCTACATATCTTAGACTTACACTAGTGTCATGATAGTCAAACTTGGTTAATATTACTTTTAGAGTTCATGAATGTGTCGGATCTAAGATTTTGATGTAACTTTGGTTCATCAAACTACATACAACCCTTAATTGAATTGTGCTACATATCTTAGACTTGCACTTGTGTTATGAAGGTTAAACCTTGGTTAAGATGATGCAAACACATCAACGAGTTGTACACTTGAAGCTATATGCATCAAGGATGAGAACCGTGATGAGCATCGAGCACCAATAACCCACCGGAACACTAAAGCTACTGTTTTCTGGAACTGATCAGACCACCTGGGCTATTGTAAAGTTGATTTTCAGTTATCTCTGTTCGAGTAGATAATTTTTCGTTTAAGACTCTTCTTATTCCGAGTTACGGTTTAGGATCTATGGCGCTCCGAACGTCACTATGTCCTTTTAACGTTGTGCTGAAAATTCTGACCTACTCGCACTTAAACCGTCGCCACGGTCAAACGAAGACGAGTTTGGTTCTGGAATTTTTACAGCAACTAAAGGACTCATATACAGAGCCATGTCCATTGGTCTCACCTCATTTCAGTAGGAATAGAGGCAGTGGTGACTGATCGAAGTCAGCCTTTGTTTTAAACTTTTTCTTGAATGAAACTTACTTTACACTTTTTGGTTGATGATGAATGATGATGATACTTAAGACCTAATTTACATACATTTAAACCTTTGGGAACGATTTAATGACTTAGTACCTTTTGACTTAGGTTGAGGACTTTCGGACCAACCACTTTGCTTACTTTACCGCGTACCGACTTTTACTACTTTATCACTATGAGTTATAGCATCCCTTTTTACTTTAACTATTTTGGGAACTGAGAATACATGCGCATTTTACGTTTTGCATACTAGGCACGAGTACTTAAACTTTATATATGTGTAGGTTATACAACGGCATAAACTTTCCCCTTAGCTCGGTAACGTTTAGTCATTGGTCTTTGAACCAGTGAACGCGAATCTTAGATATGGATCCATAGGGTTTGACATCCCCACTCGGGCTAGTCGCGCTAGCATTTAATGGGTGTTTAATACTTCGTAAACATACGCACTCACCAAGTGTACTTTCAGGGGGTTATAAACATTAAGTTAGTTACTAAGTGCCCACGGTTAAACATATACTTTACATACTATTTTGAAACGCTCTTTGTAGCACTGAAATCTCGTGGCATACCTTACATTACTGTTATACTTAAACTATAGCTGACCAACCTTTGTGTTGACGTTTTAAGCATGTTTTTATCAGGTGCTTAAGGTTGCTTGCTTCCACTGTTGTACTAGTCTTGCTGATTAGCCACCCGCTGCCTTATTAGAGATATTACCGCATGAAATATTTTATCTTGCATTCAAACTTTATTACTTTTGAACAATGATTTGTAACGACCTAAGGGTCACGTACTATTATTACTTGCTTTCGTTCATAGAAGCATACTTATGGTTGAAAAACATTTGACGTTGGTTATGACGTCACCTTTTATCATGAATGCAAACTTGTTTTGAAAACGCATATAGTGTTTGACCTTGTAATGATCCTGTTGTTGATGGTCCGTACATGTTGATTTAGTACGGGGCATCACATTTGGTATCAGAGCATTGGTTGTAGGGAATTAGGTTGCATTAGTGAGTCTGGACCGACCCGAGTAGGATTCACTAATAGGACTAATCTACAACTTGCTAGTTTACTTGTTTCTGCGGAACTTACTGCATGCTGCTGCTTACTTTTGCTACTATATGTCGTATACTGCTACATGTTTACTTTACTGCATGCTACTGTATGCTTCGATTGCATGATACCTTCGTACGATTTGTTATTATTGTCATGCTACTTACTGCTATACATGATCTAGACTGTCTTAGTTACTTTGCCTAATACTTGCTTGCTTTATGACTTACTGACATGGAAAAAGTTTTTCTTCCTTATTCAGATGTCGGATATTCCACCTGTTGTCATTTTGGAGAGCAGTTCAGACTCGTCGGCCACCTCACCTACCGTTGTTGCTGACTCGATCCCGTCATCTACACACTCCAGTGACTCCGGCGCTTCATCCTCCGGAGCTAGTAGTCATGCACCCGGCCCAGTGATTACCTCAGATGGAGCCGAGGACCTACAGGAGATTCCAGCTCCACTTGTCCCAGGACCCTCGGAGCCACAGCACCATTTCGGTGGTGCTGTGATTTTCGCGGAACTTGGGGAAGGTCCAATCCGTAATGAGTATAACCATTGGTGCCGACGCCTTCTTGATGGACGTCTCGTGCCGATCGGACCCGCCAGATGATGGCTGCCCGAGGAGAGCCACCCGTGCAGCCACCCCCAGCCGATTTTGACGACCCATCATCCGCCGATTCTTCATCCGACAACTCATCCTCTGATGACTCTAGTGACGAGGATTCAGATGAGGACCCTGATGATGCACCTGTACAGCCACCCTCCACCCCGCCAAAGAAGCGGTACCGTTAAAATGGTACGATCATTCCAGGGATTAATGGAGGTCGACCATTCGTTGATGCTCATGGTCGGCATCGTAAGGTTATCGCCCGAAAGCAGCTTGTGCCGTACCCTGCTGATCCTTTTGTACGTAAGCCTTATCGCTTTGCAGCCTCTACATATGGAGCCGGACCGTCTGCACCACCAGCACCGCCTGCCCCACCATCTCCCTCCGTCGAGGAATTGACGAGGGAAGTGGAGATCCTCCGTGCTCGGGTAGCTGAGCTCGAGGACCAGATGTCCCACGTAATGGACATCCTGCACCCACCATCACCATAGGACATTTGTAGTAGATTTCATTATGTAATCTAATTGTAGTTTTATGTTTCACTTATGTATTGTACGAACCTATGCGGGTGTATGAAACTTATTATTAATGAATGGAACTTTGTGTTGTTCAATTCTTGCACAGTGTTCTATTTACGTTACTGTGTGATGACTTTGTGGTATCTGAATCTATTTGCGTTACTTAATTAGCATGTGTTGTGTTGATTCCATGCTAGTTATCATATACTGTATTATTACTATTTGAATACTAGATTTTGACTTGAGTCAAAAATTTTGTTTAGAACATCAATGGCAAACGGAAGATCAACGCTAACCACAGCACAGATCGAGGAAATGATCAATGAATGAGTTGCCGCAACTTTAACGGAAATGAACCCCCAAGCTCCACCGCCACCGGTTATCCAGCCCATTCGTAATGGGTGCACATACAAAGAGTTTCAAAGCTGCAAGCCCCATAACTTTAGTTGAACTGAGGGGCCTGTTGGTCTCACTGGGTGGTTTGAGAAATTAGAATCTGTGTTTCGAGTTAGTAACTGCTCAGAGGCGAACAAGACTAAGTATGCCTCATGTACGCTGTCTGACGGCGCACTAACATGGTGGAACACGTTGGCTCAAGAAAAGGGTATTGATGATTCGTTTGCTACTCCATGGGAAGAATTTAAAGGGGCCCCGATTGAGGAATATTGCCCTAGGACAGAGATCCAGAAGTTGGAGATTGAGTTTATGCAGTTGAAGGTTGTGAGAAACGATCTCGACGGTTACAACCGTAGGTATCTAGAATTAGCCCTGATGTGTCCTACCATGGTTACCCCGGAGTTTAATTGCATGGAAAGGTACTTGTGGGGACTTCCTAAGTCCATTAAGGGAAAATGTCACCTCGTCTAAGCCACCTAATGTCCCGGAAGCAATGCGCATGGCGCATACCTTAATGAACCAAATTATCATCGATGAACCGGAGAAGGCTAAGCCCAAAGTGGGTAGTAGTGATAAGCGTAAGTGGGATAATAACAAGGGGAGAGCCTATGATCAAACCCCCACTAAGAGGCACAACAACGGTGGGAATCCCAATTCGAACACAAGCTCAAACCCGAACTACAAGGGTACCCTACAGCAATGCAAGAGGTGCTACAAGCACCATACCGAGTATTGTAATGTGGTTTGTGAAAAGTGCCAACGGACTGGGCATATCGGTAAAGACTGCAAGGTCACCACCCTGAATGTGAAGGCGAACCCCAATGGACTGAAAAAGTGCTACGAATGCGAACAGACGGGCCACTTCAGAAATGCGTGTCCCAACAAAAGAAAGGACGGCGGACCACCGCGTGGCAGAGCTTTCAACGTTAATGCAAGGGACGCCCGTGAGAACCCCGACTTGGTGACAGGTATATTCACTATCAACAATCTATTAGCTTCTGTCTTATTTGATACTTTTGCCGATAGGAGTTATGTATGTAGACACTTTTGCGATAAGATAAATTTGTCATTAGTTCCTTTAAAGGAGAGTATGCTAGTAGAGGTAGCCAACGGAAAACTTGAAAAAGTTGACCACATTGGCCGATGAGCTATTATCAACATAGCTGGTGCAGATTTCGAAATTGATTTGATACCCATCAAATTGGGAAGTTTTGATGTGATCGTCGGTATGGATTGGTTGACCAAAGTAAGGGCCGATATTATCTTTGGAGATAAAGCTCTTCGTATACCACACGGAGATGGTGAGCCACTGATTATTTACGGAGAGAGATGTACCTCGAAGCTGAACCTCATTAGTTGCGTGAAAGAGCAAAAGATCATGAAGAAAGGATGTCTTGATGTGCTAGCACATGTGAAAACGTTAGAAACCGAGGAGAAGAGTGTGGATGACGTGTGAATTGTGAACGAATTTCCCGACGTCTTTCCAGAGGAATTGCCTGAATTACCGCCGCAGAGAGCAGTAGAATTTCAGATCGATTTAGTGCCAGGAGTTGCACCTGTAGCTCGTGCACCTTATCGACTGGCACCTTCCGAAATGCAAGAGTTGCAGAGTCAATTACAAGAACTGCTAGACCGTGGATTTATCCAACCAAGTTTCTTGCCTTGAGGCACACCTGTTTTGTTTGTGAAGAAGAAGGACGGATCATTCCGCATGTGTATCGACTACCGTGAACTCAACAAATTGACAATCAAGAATCGGTATCCTCTTCCCCAAATTGATGATCTTTTTGATCAACTACAAGGATCGAGCGTTTACTCTAAGATCAATTTGCGATCCGATTATCACCAGTTGAGGGTGAAAGAGAGCGACGTAATGAAGACTGCGTTCAGAACTCGTTATGGTCATTATGAGTTTCTCGTGATGCCATTCGGTCTAACCAACGCACCTGCCATATTCATGGACCTCATGAATCGTGTCTGCAAACCATACTTGGATAAGTTCGTTATCATCTTCATAGATGATATTCTTATCTACTCCAAAAGCGAAGAAGAGCATGAGCAACATCTCCGACTAGTGCTTAAACTCTTGAGACAAGAACAACTTTAAGCCAAATTCTCCAAGTGTGAATTTTGGTTGAAGGAAGTCCAATTTCTGAGTCATGTTGTGAGCGACCAGGGTATCAAGGTTGATCCCACCAAAATTGAAGCTATCAGAAAGTGGGAGACCCCCACTACTCCAACTCACATCCGCCAATTTTTAGGTCTCGCCGGTTATTACTGAAGATTTATTGAAGGATTCTCTCTGATTGCGCATCCTTTAACTGCACTGACTCACAAAGGGAAGAAGTTCATTTGGGAACCCGCACACGAATCAGCATTTCAAACCTTGAAGTAGAAACTGACCATCGCACCTATCTTATCTCTTCCTGAAGGCAGTGATGATTTCGTTGTGTATTGCGATGCCTCGAAAAGTGGTTTTGGTTGCGTATTGATGCAAAGATCGAAGGTTATTGCTTATGCTTCTCGTCAACAGAAGATTCACGAGCAAAACTACACAACGCACGATCTCGAGCTTGGAGCCGTCGTCTTTGCATTAAAGCCGTGGAGACACTATCTTTATGGAACTAAGAGCACTATTTTCACCGATCACAAAAGTCTCCAGTACATCTTCGATCAGAAACAACTGAACATGAGACAGCGTCGATGGATCGAGACGCTGAACGACTACGATTGTGAACTTCATTATCACCCTGGCAGGGCTAATGTTGTAGCTGACTGTAACGACCCTACTTTTTTCGTTATCTTTTACCGTTAACTATTTAACGACCGTTAATTGTTATTCGTGCCACGTCATTTCTATGACCTATATTATTATTTTTGTAATAATATATTAATTATTATGTGTTATATGAATATTTGTATTCATATTTTAAATTATACGTTCCTACGAGTCGCGAATTTCTATCCGGCGAATCTTTTCGGTTTTCAAACCAACGATCGAGCTTTTGGGATTTTTAAGTCCTAATTATTTTAAATATGATATTTTAATGTCATATGATTATATATAGTGTTTATATATATTTTTCGTCGCGTATTTGTTATCTCTCCGAATTTTCAATCGCGTAGTCGTGTTTTCGCGTTTCGGGTTTCGTTCGGGCCACTAGGATTTTATCATTTATCAAATTGGGCCACTATGGGGCCCACCCCATTCAGTTTTTGGCCGAAAATGGGAGGGGGTATAGCCTCCTTGTTTTTCATTTTTGAGATTTCACTTTCATTTACATGTTATCACATAACCTAGCCTTTATAATTTTTCTCCCATCTCCTCCCTTTCTCCTTTTTGGCCGTCACCCACACACCCACCATCATCATCATTTCAACATCAAATCAAGCTTGGAATTTGGGGCTTTTAGCATCATCGGATTGCTCTCGTTCTTCTCTACGCGTCTATATTAATCAATTCTTGATTAGGGTATAAACCCTAACCCTAGCTTTTCAATTTTTCTTATATTTTCTGTATTTTGATGTTATATGGATAGTATGATGCTTATATGTTATTGTAATGTTGATTGTATGCGTAGAAATGCTCGATTACATATGTTTTCGGTTTGATTAATTTGGAACAGCAGCATATTCGTTCATTTATGATTATGTAACTGATATAAAAGTGAAATTAAAGTGTTTAGATGAGCTCCTCTCATCAAGACATTAATTTTAGACTCCGGATTCATGTCGTTTCGATTCCCGGAGCTTAAGATATGCTTAAATTGGTGTTTTGTTAAGATTAAATCATGAAAACGAATTGGTTCAGTTATGGTCCGACTTTGTGGTCATTTTTAGAGTCCTTAGGGTGTACTAGTGTGTTAGGATTGATGATGGGATGAACTTTCATGTTCGGGTCATCGAAATCCGAGCCACGGATCACCCGTTATGACTAAAAACACGTTTTGAGCGGATTAAAGGTCCAAACTGATTAAGAGCTGTAAGTCACGACTTGGTGACTGTTCTTGGGATGTTCTTGAGCACACTAGTGTGTCGGGTGGATTGGTTAGGCGAAGATATATATAAGGCTCGCCGAAAACTGATTCCCGGGGCTCAAGTTATGACCCGATGAACTTTTAATTAAAACTTATGGTTATTAAATATGACTTATGATAAAAATAATGATTTTCATTATTAATAAATTACTTATGATATAAAAAGTAATTAATTTAATTTAAGACTTATGATATATTTATTATATCATTTATTAATTACTTATGATTTAATTAAACTTATGATTAATAATACTTTTATTATTAATGGGAAAATACTTATGATAAGTATTAAACTTATATTATGAGATTATTATTATTAGACTTATAATAAGGATTAATTAATTATTTAATTATTATAAGGCTTAGTTATTATTTAATTATAATTTAATTATTAAATACTTATGATTTAATAATTATAATTAGAAACTTATGATATGATTAATAATTTATTATTAATTAATAATACTTACGAGGTGATTTAAAATCTATTATTAATTAATAATACTTATATTATGATTAATATTTAATTAATTAATTAAATACTTATGTTATATTAATTATATCATTTAAACTTATGTTAACTTTAATAAATCATTTTAATTTAATTAAACTTATGTTATGACATAATTGTTCATATTTAACTTTAATAAACATTATAACTTATGTTATTATTATAACTTACACTTTTAAAATTAATGTTGACTACGTTTGACTAAGTTGACTTTTGAGTTGACTTTCGGTTGACTTTGACTTTTAGTTGACTTCTGTTGACTTTCTAAATAAGGAAACTTTCCTAACTTAAAACTTTCTAAAAATAGAACTTTCTAAATTTGGAAACTTTCCAAAAATAGAAACTTTCCAAAAATAGAAACTTTCCAAAAATAGAAACTTTCCGAAAATAGAAACTTTCCTAAAATAGAAACTTTTCTAAAATAGAAACTTTCCAAAAATGGAAACCTGCTAAAAATAGAAACTTTCTAAAAATAGAAAGTGTGTGTCCGTACGCTGTTCCGATCAAACCGATGCATGTTGAGTATTGTTCTATGTCTACTTGCAACATGTACAATAGCTATCATACTAAGACTTGGCCTAAGTTAGTTATTTATATCGACCTGCTTTATTTATAGGTCGGCGTTGTGATCATTCCTGATCACTTTACCTTGTTGCTGTTCGCTTATTTGTGTGGTTACTTCGTTTGCTATTAAGGTGAGTTATAGTCCCATTTTTCTATTTTTAATCTTTGGGATGAGAATACATGCAATTTATTTTATATTTTGGACAAGTGGAAGTTGGTTTAAATTATTCATTGTGAGTTGAACAAAAATATTCCCTAGTCTGGTAACTATAATCACTGGTTTCTACTGGTGAACGCGAATCCTATGGATAGATCTATCGGGTTTGACAACCCCATTTCGAGCTAGTCGCGCTAGCAATTTATAATCGGAATGTTTAGTACTTCGTAATTTGTTGTAGATACACTTGTTCGGTGTATATTATTTATTGTGTTTGGCAAGGGTAAATAAAGGGTTAAGTGGTTACCAGGTGGCTCACGGAAAATGGAATAATGTTTTATTATATGTTTTCTAGCATATAATTTGGTGGTTCAAAAAGGAGTTTTTATGTTTTCAAACATAAATTTTTATTGTTTAAATTAAATATTGTTTGCAATATTAAACCTATAATTCACTCAACATTTTTGTTGACTGTTACTCGCATGTTTTATTCTCAGGTTCATGATTGATTGCTTCCGCTGTGCTTAGAGAGTCTGCATATTTATGATGGCAGCTTTTGTTAAACATTAACTTGCATTCTATTTTATTACATTAAAAAGTGGTTGTTTGTTGACTTTATTTTGGTCAACTTTTGGTTAAAGTATTATTGTATAGTTTTTCTAAACTTATACATTTTAGTAGATTTCCTTTATAGGAAATCATTTTTAAATAAAGAATGCAAGGTTGTTTTATTAAATTCATATAGAGTTTCGATCAAGCTGTGGGACCAAGTGACGGAGCCGTTAAGTGTTTTGACGGAGTCGTCACAGTTGGTATCAGAGCGTTGGTTGTAGGGAATTAGGCTGCATTGATGTCGTTACCCGAGTCAATAGGGTGCATTAGTGAGTCTAGTCTACAGCCCGGCCTATTATATATTATTATATGTGATTATTTGTATCGTATTGGTATGTATATGGTTATCACACATACATTTCTATTATGTTCTGAATCCGGGAGGAACTCCCATTCTGATTTAAACGTATTCTCCGACTCATGCGAGTTCATCTTTTATAGGAACGCCTCGGTTAGTGAAACCGAGGGGGTGTCATTCTTGACTTCTGAAATTCTCGACATTTCTATGTCATAATTTGTGTTTATTGATATAACGTTTGAGTTATATTACGTGTTCTAGGATTCTAGGCATTTCTATGTCATCTATTAGGGTTATGTATATAACGTTTGAGTTATATTACGCGAGATGTCATTCTTGACTTCTAAAGGCTCGGCATTTCAATGTCAGCTATCGTGTTTGGGTATATAACATTTTTGTTGTATTACTTGCCTTTGTGCCGTTGTGCCTATGTGCTTTGGTTTTTGAAAAGGAAAACGTCATTCTTGACTTTTAGAGATTCTGGGTACTTCGAAGACATTCTTATGTCATCTTTACTCCTATTCATTACTTTCGATGTCTTTGTCTCTTGTGCTATCCTTAGCACATTGTTAAGAAATTGTTTTAGGGAAATTGTGTTGAAATTCGAGGTTGACCACGTGTCCTAACCTTATGTAGTGATATTGGAATGGAACTATGAGTTAGTGAAATATAATGGCGTCAGGCCAACGTGATTATATTACGTTAATTCATAAAAAGTCCCAATATTGTGACATGAGGAATAGAAAGTGAGTCAAAGAAAATTTGTACACCACTCATTCAGAAATTCTAACGTTGTTACATGAGTAAGGAAGATACTCATTATCTTATTTGTTGATATACGAGAGACTCATCTTAACCGAACTACTTACCCCATGTTTTATCATTCATAACTCGCTTGTTAGTGACAGCTTCGCACGTGACTAGTTTTGACCCAAGGACTTGTGTCCTGATAAAAGTCAAAACAATATTTAACCCATTGGTTTTCATGACCTCGTAGCATTTATTGATTAGATGTCGCAAGACGATTTAAGCCCTTCACCCGAGCTTTAACGGTCTTACTTCAACTCGTAACCTTTATAATGCGGATACCCTGCTTTTCATTTAAAATTTTTACACATTTGTGTAATTGGGCGGTTCTCGTGAGATTTATGGGCGAATAGAAGTAATGAAATATTTTGTCATGTATACTAATTATAAAATCATATATGTACGTATGAATTCGAATGGATAAATTTACCCTTACCTATTTTGGCTAGTATACACTAAATTGTACCTTCAAAATTATTTTAAAATCACTCATGTCGAGTTGTCTAGTTAACTCAAATTGTTTTACGTAAAATGGTACACATTGTACATACTTCTAAATTTACTAAGAGCTTCGTTCCATTTATGGGGTTACATCAGACGTTTAAAGCTTTTTCAAAACTTCTTTGATTGATTACATTAGAATTTTCGCATTACTCTACAGAGTGCTTGGATCACAGTTCTTCTCATCCTCCGTTTAAGGATGAAATTTACCATTAAGTTCATTGATAGAAATTCTTACACCAGTTTGGATGTCGGTTTTATAAAATTTGTTGGAAAGTCTTTGCGCCCATAGAATTTTCCCTCTTATGGTTGGACATGGCCGAAACGCAGACCGATAAATCAAGTTTCTGGGGTACACTCGATGGTCACCCTATTGTAGAAAAGGCGCTAAGTGGGTTTCTACCCCAACTGTTGTTATGGCGGGTATCATGGATATATATTACACTAGACCGTTTGAGGAGTTTCTACTCTCAATTTTCGCTGTCAACCGCAACACCCTCGTAAACATCAATCATAGTATTCAATACTTTGAGGTACATGAAATTATTTTTTGGAGATTCATCTCACCTGGAGTCGGACATTCCTTATAACCCATGATTCACATTCTTTTCATCCTCACATAAATTTAAGAATATGGATTAATTCTAGATTTCCTCGCTCGTTGTACAAGGAAGTTCACTCTCGATGAAATATCACACCTTTCGTATGCATTCCTTTCGGGAATGTAATGAAAATTTACTTTGAAGACCATGATCCTCGTTATCTCCTTTGAGAGAATTGCCTTATATATCTATGTCACCGATGTGACTACTCCATATAGTTCTCCCTTCATTGTTGCAACTATATTTTATTCGTCCCAGTTCGTCCCCTTGGGGAGCTCCTGTTCTTTTTGTTAAGAAGAAAGATGGTTCGTTTCGTTTGTGTATTGGTTATCGCAAGTTGAACAAGCTTACGGTTAAGAACCGTTACCCTCTTCCGAGAATTGATGATCTGTTCGATCAGCTTCAAGGTTCATCTATTTATTCTAAGATTGATCCTTGTTCCGGTTATCACCAACTACGGGCTAGAGAAACTGATGTTTCGAAAACTGCTTTCCGCACCCGTTACGGTCACTTTGAATTTCTTGTTATGCCGTTCGGATTGACAAATGCACCTGCTGTGTTTATGGACCTCATGAACCGTGTGTGCAGACCCTATCTGGACATATTCGTTATTGTTTTTATCGACGACATCCTTATTTATTCTAAGAGTGATGAAGAACACGAAGAATATTTGAAGTTGGTGCTTGATTTATTAAGAAAAGAAGAGTTGTACGCTAAGTTCTCTAAGTGTAATTTCTGATTAAGAGAAGTTCAATTCCTTGGATATATTGTTAGTAAACAAGGAATACTAGTTGATCCCGCCAAGATTGAGGCAATTGAAAAGTGGGAAATTCCGAAAACTCCTACTCAAATTCGCCAGTTTCTAGGATTATCAGGTCATTATAAAAGGTTCATTCAAGATTTCTCTCAAATAGCTAAACCTCTGACTTCTTTAACGCACAAAAGGAAAAAGTATGAGTGGAAGAATGAACAAGATGCTGCTTTTCAAACTCTACAGGAGAAGTTAACTTCCGCTCCGATATTGTCACTACCTGAGGGTAATGACGATTTTGTTGTCTATTATGATGCATCGCGTCAGGGCTTGGGTTGCGTTTGATGCAACGAAAGAAAGTCATCGCTTATGTGTCATGTCAGTTGACGATCCATGAACAGAATTATACAACCCATGATTTAGTGTTAGGAGCTGTTGTGTTTGCGCTTAAGATTTGGAGACATTATTTATATGGGGTCAAAAGTACAGTGTACACTGATCACAAGAGTCTTCAACATATTCTTGATCAAAAATAGCTATATATGAAGCAGCGATGACGGGTTGGGACATTGAATGATTATGATTTCGAACTTTTATATCATTCTGGAAAGGCCAATGTTGTGGCTGACGCTTTGAGTCGAAAGGAGAGAGTTGAACCTCGTAGGTTTAGAGCCTTAAATATGACAATTCAAACAAACCTCGCTAGGCAGATCCTTGAGGCACAATAAGAAGCCTTGAAGGAGGAAAATTTTGTAACGGGAAGGTCCGAGGCTTGAGTAAACAGTTAGAGGTACAAACCGATGGTACTCGGTATTTTGCGGGATGCCTTTGGGTTCCGAAGTTTGGTGATCTACGAAAACTTGTTTTAGATGAGGCTCATAAGTCTAGGTACTCTATTCATCCTGGTTCAGGAAAGATGTATCATGATCTTAAGGAGCTGTATTGGTGGCCTAATTTGAAAGCTGATGTGGCTACGTATGTGGCTAAGTGTTTGACCTACGCTAAGGTTAAAGCTGAACATCAGAAACCGTCTGGACTTTTGGTGCAACCTGAAATTCCCGAGTGGAAGTGGGAAGGTATTAAGATGGACTTTATTACGAAGTTACCGGGAGTTGTGGGTGGTTATGATACCATTTGGGTGATTGTTACCGACTCACTAAGTCAACTCATTTCTTGCCAATTAAGGAAACAGATTTGTATTTGAAGATGATTGTTTCTAGACATGGTGTTCCCGTATCTATTAATTTGGACCAAGACAGTCGATTTATATCGAGGTTTTGGCAGTCCTTACAAGATGCTTTGGGAACAAAATTGGATATGAGCACTGCTTATCATCCATAGTCTAATGGTCAGAGTGAAAGGACCATCCAAGCGTTAGAAGACATGTTACGAACATGTGTTATTGAGTGTGGTAATGGGTGGGATAGATATTTGCCACTAGCTGAATTTTCTTATAACAACAGCTATCATGCAAGTATTAAAGCCGCACCGTTTGAAGCTCTGTATGGTAGAAAGTGTAGGTCTCCTGCCTGTTGGAATGAGGTTGGGGATGCTCAACTCACAGGTCCAGAAATTATTCAAGAGACTACCGAGAAGATCGTACAGATTAAGGAAAGATTGAGAACTGCCAGAAGTCGGCAAAAGAGTTATGCTGATAAGAGAAGGAAAATTCAGGTCGGTGACCGTGTTATGTTGAAAGTATCACCTTGGAAGGGTGTGGTACGATTTGGTAAGAGAGGAAAGTTGAATCCTCATTTTGTTGGACCTTTTTGAGATTATTGAGAGAGAGTTGGACTCGTGGCTTATTGTTTGAAATTACCATAATAACTCAGTACTGCTCATGACATTTTTCATGTATCGAATTTGAAGAAGTGTTTGGCCGAGGCCGATGAGACTATTCCTTTGGAGGAACTTCAAGTTGATAAGAAACTTCATTTTACTGAGGAACCTGTTGAAATTATGGGTCGAAAGGTTAAGACCCTTAAGCAGAGTAGAATTCCTATTGTTCGAGTTAGATGGAACGCCAGACGCGGTCCCAAGTTCACTTGGGAGCGTGGAGGTCATATGAGGCAGAAGTACCCGCATTTGTTCCCAGATGCTGAGTCAACCCCTGCA
Source organism: Rutidosis leptorrhynchoides (assembly GCF_046630445.1). Classification (NCBI taxonomy): domain Eukaryota; kingdom Viridiplantae; phylum Streptophyta; class Magnoliopsida; order Asterales; family Asteraceae; genus Rutidosis; species Rutidosis leptorrhynchoides. The sequence goes on from NC_092340.1 coordinate 327,073,677, forward strand.
CCTGCTTAAATTTCGGGACGAAATTTCCGTAACGGGAAGGTACTGTAACGACCCTACTTTTTTCGTTATCTTTTACCGTTAACTATTTAACGACCGTTAATTGTTATTCGTGCCACGTCATTTCTATGACCTATATTATTATTTTTGTAATAATATATTAATTATTATGTGTTATATGAATATTTGTATTCATATTTTAAATTATACGTTCCTACGAGTCGCGAATTTCTATCCGGCGAATCTTTTCGGTTTTCAAACCAACGATCGAGCTTTTGGGATTTTTAAGTCCTAATTATTTTAAATATGATATTTTAATGTCATATGATTATATATAGTGTTTATATATATTTTTCGTCGCGTATTTGTTATCTCTCCGAATTTTCAATCGCGTAGTCGTGTTTTCGCGTTTCGGGTTTCGTTCGGGCGTTCGGGCCACTAGGATTTTATCATTTATCAAATTGGGCCACTATGGGGCCCACCCCATTCAGTTTTTGGCCGAAAATGGGAGGGGGTATAGCCTCCTTGTTTTTCATTTTTGAGATTTCACTTTCATTTACATGTTATCACATAACCTAGCCTTTATAATTTTTCTCCCATCTCCTCCCTTTCTCCTTTTTGGCCGTCACCCACACACCCACCATCATCATCATTTCAACATCAAATCAAGCTTGGAATTTGGGGCTTTTAGCATCATCGGATTGCTCTCGTTCTTCTCTACGCGTCTATATTAATCAATTCTTGATTAGGGTATAAACCCTAACCCTAGCTTTTCAATTTTTCTTATATTTTCTGTATTTTGATATTATATGGATAGTATGATGCTTATATGTTATTGTAATGTTGATTGTATGCGTAGAAATGCTCGATTACATATGTTTTCGGTTTGATTAATTTGGGACAGCAGCATATTCGTTCATTTATGATTATGTAACTGATATAAAAGTGAAATTAAAGTGTTTAGATGAGCTCCTCTCATCAAGACATTAATTTTAGACTCCGGATTCATGTCGTTTCGATTCCCGGAGCTTAAGATATGCTTAAATTGGTGTTTTGTTAAGATTAAATCATGAAAACGAATTGGTTCAGTTATGGTCCGACTTTGTGGTCATTTTTAGAGTCCTTAGGGTGTACTAGTGTGTTAGGATTGATGATGGGATGAACTTTCATGTTCGGGTCATCGAAATCCGAGCCACGGATCACCCGTTATGACTAAAAACACGTTTTGAGCGGATTAAAGGTCCAAACTGATTAAGAGCTGTAAGTCACGACTTGGTGACTGTTCTTGGGATGTTCTTGAGCACACTAGTGTGTCGGGTGGATTGGTTAGGCGAAGATATATATAAGGCTCGCCGAAAACTGATTCCCGGGGCTCAAGTTATGACCCGATGAACTTTTAATTAAAACTTATGGTTATTAAATATGACTTATGATAAAAATAATGATTTTCATTATTAATAAATTACTTATGATATAAAAAGTAATTAATTTAATTTAAGACTTATGATATATTTATTATATCATTTATTAATTACTTATGATTTAATTAAACTTATGATTAATAATACTTTTATTATTAATGGGAAAATACTTATGATAAGTATTAAACTTATATTATGAGATTATTATTATTAGACTTATAATAAGGATTAATTAATTATTTAATTATTATAAGGCTTAGTTATTATTTAATTATAATTTAATTATTAAATACTTATGATTTAATAATTATAATTAGAAACTTATGATATGATTAATAATTTATTATTAATTAATAATACTTACGAGGTGATTTAAAATCTATTATTAATTAATAATACTTATATTATGATTAATATTTAATTAATTAATTAAATACTTATGTTATATTAATTATATCATTTAAACTTATGTTAACTTTAATAAATCATTTTAATTTAATTAAACTTATGTTATGACATAATTGTTCATATTTAACTTTAATAAACATTATAACTTATGTTATTATTATAACTTACACTTTTAAAATTAATGTTGACTACGTTTGACTAAGTTGACTTTTGAGTTGACTTTCGGTTGACTTTGACTTTTAGTTGACTTCTGTTGACTTTCTAAATAAGGAAACTTTCCTAACTTAAAACTTTCTAAAAATAGAACTTTCTAAATTTGGAAACTTTCCAAAAATAGAAACTTTCCAAAAATAGAAACTTTCCAAAAATAGAAACTTTCCGAAAATAGAAACTTTCCTAAAATAGAAACTTTTCTAAAATAGAAACTTTCCAAAAATGGAAACCTGCTAAAAATAGAAACTTTCTAAAAATAGAAAGTGTGTGTCCGTACGCTGTTCCGATCAAACCGATGCATGTTGAGTATTGTTCTATGTCTACTTGCAACATGTACAATAGCTATCATACTAAGACTTGGCCTAAGTTAGTTATTTATATCGACCTGCTTTATTTATAGGTCGGCGTTGTGATCATTCCTGATCACTTTACCTTGTTGCTGTTCGCTTATTTGTGTGGTTACTTCGTTTGCTATTAAGGTGAGTTATAGTCCCATTTTTCTATTTTTAATCTTTGGGATGAGAATACATGCAATTTATTTTATATTTTGGACAAGTGGAAGTTGGTTTAAATTATTCATTGTGAGTTGAACAAAAATATTCCCTAGTCTGGTAACTGTAATCACTGGTTTCTACTGGTGAACGCGAATCCTATGGATAGATCTATCGGGTTTGACAACCCCATTTCGAGCTAGTCGCGCTAGCAATTTATAATCGGAATGTTTAGTACTTCGTAATTTGTTGTAGATACACTTGTTCGGTGTATATTATTTATTGTGTTTGGCAAGGGTAAATAAAGGGTTAAGTGGTTACCAGGTGGCTCACGAAAAATGGAATAATGTTTTATTATATGTTTTCTAGCATATAATTTGGTGGTTCAAAAAGGAGTTTTTATGTTTTCAAACATAAATTTTTATTGTTTAAATTAAATATTATTTGCAATATTAAACCTATAATTCACTCAACATTTTTGTTGACTGTTACTCGCATGTTTTATTCTCAGGTTCATGATTGATTGCTTCCGCTGTGCTTAGAGAGTCTGCATATTTATGATGGCAGCTTTTGTTAAACATTAACTTGCATTCTATTTTATTACATTAAAAAGTGGTTGTTTGTTGACTTTATTTTGGTCAACTTTTGGTTAAAGTATTATTGTATAGTTTTTCTAAACTTATACATTTTAGTAGATTTCCTTTATAGGAAATCATTTTTAAATAAAGAATGCAAGGTTGTTTTATTAAATTCATATAGAGTTTCGATCAAGCTGTGGGACCAAGTGACGGAGCCGTTAAGTGTTTTGACGGAGTCGTCACACTGACGCTTTGAGCCGAAAGGAGAGGATGGCACCTCTTCGTGTTCGGGCACTGAACATCACCATCCATTCAAATTTCAACAGTCCGATCCTAGTAGCCCAAGATGAGGCTCTCAAGGAGGAGAATATATCTCATGAACATTTGAACATACTCGTCTCTCGATTCGAGGTTAAGGAGACTGGACTTCGATATTTTGCTGGAAGGATTTGGGTACCTCTTTACAGAGATCTACGGAACCTTATACTAGATGAAGCCCACAAGTCGAGATATTCGATTCATCCCGAAGCGGGCAAAATGTACCACGATCTTAAGGAACAGTACTGGTGGCCAAATCTTAAGAAGGATGTTGCAACTTATGTTGGGAAATGTTTGACTTGCTCAAAAGTTAAAGCCGAGCATCAGAAGCCCTCTGGATTACTTCAACAACCGGAAATCTGCAATGGAAGTGGGAGAGGATAATGACGGACTTCATTACTAAGCTACCACAGACGGTGGGTGGATACGATACCATCTGGGTTATCGTTGATCGTCTTACCAAATCTGCACACTTCTTAGCGATGAAGGAAATGGATACGATGGAGAGACTTGCTCAACTATACATCAAAGAGGTTGTATCTCGTCATGGTGTACCTTTATCTATCATCTCAGATCACGATCCCCGTTTTACTTCCAGATTTTGGCGTTCTTTATAAGAAGCCATGGGAACCCGTCTCAACATGAGCACTGCATATCACCCACAGACCGACGGGCAAAGTGAACGAACGATTCAGACTTTGGAGGACATGTTTCGTGCATGTGTCATTGATTTCGGAAAGGCCTGGGAAAGGCATTTACCGTTAGCCGAATTCTCTTACAACAACAGTTATCACTCGAGTATTAATGCCACACCTTTTGAAGCGTTGTATGGCCGCAAGTGTCGATCTCCTATTTGTTGGGCCGAAGTAGGCAAAAAGCAAATCACTGGACCCGAGGTAGTCCATGAAACAACGGAGAAGATTGCTCATATTCAAGCGAGACTTAAGACGGCCCGTGATCTTCAAAAGAGTTATGCCGACCTCAAACGTAAGGACTTTGAATTCAACGTGGGTGACCGTGTAATGTTGAAGGTTGCACCTTGGAAAGGTGTAATCCGTTTTGGAAAATGTGAAAAGTTAAACCCACGATACATTGGTCCTTTTTAAATCTTGGAACGTGTTGGACCCGTTGCTTACCGTTTGGATCTTCTAACCCAATTGAGCTCAGTTCATCCTACCTTTCACGTATCAAATTTAAAGAAGTGTCTTGCTGCACCAGAATGAGATGTCCCGTTCATATTGATTATAAACGTTCCATATTAATTGATTTCGTTGCGAGGTTTTGACCTCTATATGAGACGTTTTTCAAAGACTGCATTCATTTTTAAAACAACCATAACCTTTATTTGATCAATAAAGGTTTTAAAAACATTACGTAGATTATCAAATAATGATAATCTAAAATATACTGTTTACACACGACCATTACATAATGGTTTACAATAGAAATATATTACATCGACATATGTTTCTTGAATGCAGTTTTTACACAATATCATACAAACATGGACTCCAAATCTTGTCCTTATTTTAGTATGCAACAGCGGAAGCTCTTAGTATTCACCTGAGAATAAACATGCTTTAAACGTTAACAAAAATTTTGGTGAGTTATAGGTTTAACCTATATATATCAAATCGTAACAATAGACCACAAGATTTCATATTTCAATACATATCCCATACATAGAGATAAAAATCATTCATATGGTGAACACCTGGTAACCGACATTAACAAGATGCATATATAAGAATATCACCATCATTTCGGGACACCCTTCGGATATGATATAAATTTTGAAGTACTAAAGCATTCGGTACTTTGGATGGGGTTTGTTAGGCCCAATAGATCTATCTTTAGGATTCGCGTCAATTAGGGTGTCTGTTCCCTAATTCTTAGATTACCAGACTTAATAAAAAAGGGCATATTCGATTTTGATAATTCAACCATAGAATGTAGTTTCACGTACTTGTGTCTATTTTGTAAATCATTTATAAAATCTGCATGTATTCTCATCCCAAAAATATTAGATTTTAAAAGTGGGACTATAACTCACTTTCACATATTTTTACTTCGTCGGGATGTAAGACTTGGCCACTGGTCGATTCACGAACCTATAACAAATATGTACATATATATCAAAGTATGTTCAAAATATAATTACAACCATTTTTATTATGTTTTAAAGATTTGAGTGTATTAAGTCAGCTGTCCTCGTTAATAACCTACAACTAGTTGTCCACAGTTAGATGTACAGAAATAAATCGATATATATTATCTTGAATCAATCAACGACCCAGTGTATACACGTCTCAGGCTAGATCACAACTCAAAGTATATATATTTTTGGAATCAACCTCAACCCTGTATAGCTAACTCCAACATTACTGTATATAGAGTGTGTCTATGGTTGTTCCAAATAATATATATACATGGGTCGATATGATATGTCAAAACATTTGCATACGTGTCTATGGTATTCCAAGATTACATAATATATTAGAATACATGTATAATACAATATAAGTTAGCTCGGATATGATTTTGATAGATTTGTTAAACATTTCCCGTAGCTAAAAAGATCAAAAATATCCAATCTTGTTTTACCCATAACTTCTTCATTTTAAATCCGTTTTGAGTGAATCAAATTGCTATGGTTTCATATTGAACTCTAATTTAAGAATCCAAACAGAAAAAGTATAGGTTTATTGTCAGAAATTTAAGTTACATGTCAATTACTAAAGAGGTAGTCATTTCCGTCGAAAGAACAACATCTTGATGACCATTTTGAAAAACATACTTTCACTTTGAGTTTAACCAAGATTTTTGGATATAGTTTCATGTTCATATGAAAAATCATTTTCCCAAAAGAACAACTTTTAAATCAAAGTTTATCATAGTTTTTAATTATCCAAACCAAAACAGCCCCCGGTTTCACTACGACAGCGTATATCCGATTTTATGGTGTTCATCGTGTTTCCAGGTTTTAAATCATTAAGTTAGAATATCATATAAATATAGAACATGTGTTTAGTTGATTTTAAAAGTCAAGTTAGAAGGATTAACTTTTGTTTGCGAACAAGTTTAGAATTAACTAAACTATGTTCTAGTGATTACAAGTTTAAACCTTCGAATAAGATAGCTTTATATGTATGAATCGAATGATGTTATGAACATCATTACTACCTCAAGTTTTCTGGATAAAACTACTGGAAATGAGAAAAATGGATCTAGCTTCAAAGGATCCTTGGATGGCTTGAAAGTTCTTGAAGCAGAATCATGACATGAAAACAGTTCAAGTAAGATTTTCACTCGAAATAAGATTGTTATAGTTGTAGAAATTGAATCAAAGTTTGAATATGAATATTACCTTGATTTAGAAAGATAACCTACTATAAATAACAAAGGTTCCTTGATCTTAGATGATTACTTGGAATGGATTAGAAAGCTTGGAAGTAGACTTGCAAACTTGGAAGTATTCTTGATTTTTATGAAACTATACTTATGGAATTTATGAAGAACACTTAGAACTTGAAGATGGAACTTGAGAGAGATCAATTAGATAAATAAAATTGAAGAATGAAAGTATTTGTAGGTGTTTTTGGTCGTTGGTATATGGATTAGATATAAAGGATATGTAATTTTGTTTTCATGTAAATAAGTCATGAATGATTACTAATATTTTTGTAATTTTATGAGATATTTCATGCTAGTTGCCAAATGATGGTTCCCACCTATATTAGGTGACTCACATGGGCTGCTAAGAGCTGATCATTGAAGTGTATATACCAATAGTACATACATCTAAAAGCTGTGTATTGTACGAGTACGAATACGGGTGCATATGAGTAGAATTGTTGATGAAACTGAACGAGGATGTAATTGTAAGCATTTTTGTTAAAGAGAAGTACTTTGATATATGTCTTGAGGTCTTTCAAAAGTGTAAGAATACATATCAAAACACACCATGTATATACATACTAATGGAGTCGTTAAGTCTTCGTTAGTCGTTACATGTAAGTGTTGTTTTGAAACCTTTAAGTTAACGATCTCAATTAATTTTGTTAACCCAATGTTTATTATATCAAATGAGATGTTAAATTATTATATTATCATGATATTATGATGTATGAATATCTCTTAATATGATATATACATTAAAATATCGTTACAACGATAATCGTTACATATAAGTCTCGTTTCGTAATTCTTGAGTTAGTAGTCTTGTTTTTACATATGTAGTTCATTGTTAACACACTTAATGATATATTTAAATATCATTTTATCATGTTAAATATAGTGTATCAATATCTTAATATGATACATATGTATTTAGTAGACGTTATCATAACGATAATCGTTATATATATCATTTCGAGTTTCTTAACTTAGTAATCTCATTTCTTATGTATATCACACATTGTTAATATACTTAGTGAGATACTTACTCATCATAATCTTATGTCAACCATATATATATGTCTATATATACCACAACATGTAGTTTTTACAATTTTGTAACGTTCGTGAATCGCCGGTCAACTTGGGTGATCAATTGTCTATATGAAACTTATTTCATTTAATCAAGTCTTAACAAGTTTGATTGCTTAACATGTTGGAAACATTTAGTCATGTAAATATCAATCTCAATTAATATATATAAACATGGAAAAGTTCGGGTCACTACACAGAACTTGTCATACCACTGGAAGAACTTACGATTGACGACAAACTCCACTTCGTGGAAGAACCTGTCGAGATTATGGATCGTGAGGTCAAAACTTTGAAACGCAACAAGATTCTGATCATCCGAGTACGATGGAATGCCAAACGAGGACCTGAGTTTACCTGGGAGCGAGAGGAACAAATGATGCAGAAGTATCCTCACCTTTTCCCGTCTCCTCCATCTACCTCAGCTTAAAAATTTCGGGACGAAATTTTATTTAACAGGTGGGTAATGTAACAACCCGGAATTTTCCAACGTTTATTATTAATAATTATTATTAATACTTGCGCTTTAATAAATGTATTTTTATACGTTTACTTGTTATCGTATTTGAATCTCCATGGCCCGACTTGTCTTTGTGACGTGCGTACTTTTCACGAATAATATTTTTGAATATTATTTACATTCATGTTTAATTTTTATTAATCATTTTTAATTAACTAAGATTAGTGGTTAACTACTTGGGCTTTTTATTTACTTGTTGGTAACTTGGGCTTGGAATTTTATTTAATGGCTAGTAAGCCCACCCTACACATTATTGGACTTGTAAGCACAACATATTAACTAGTATTACATTAAGAATAATCATGTATTAATTAGCTTAATGAAGAGACAAAGTACTACAAGCATGCATGCATTCTTTTCCATACTTTTAACCTCATTACTTATTCTAGCTTTTCCCATCCTTCCCATGCAAGAAAGTTGCTTGTTGACCTCCCCTTTATAGCCTTAAAACCGTCCACCTTAGGGCTCTTGGAAGGAGTTCTTTTTTTTCAAACAATTTGTTACTTATTACTTGCATTTCATTTTCCTTTACACACACTTACAAACAATACTTCAATTTTCTCTCTTATTCTCTCTAAAAACTAGTAAGTAACAAGAATTACTTGTTTCTTGTTTTGTTACTTGATTATTGTTGTTTGTTGTTAGATATCAAACTTGTTAGTTTGAATCTCCATGAATTTTGTTTTCTTCACTCTTTTGTTGATGAAGAACCAAGAACAAGAACTCAAACTTGTTAGTTTGTAGTTCTAATACTTAAGTGTTTTCAAGATCTAGAGTTCATAAACTTGATGATCCTCTTTATGTTTATGTTTTGTAGACTTGAATTCTTAAGATCTAAACTTTGGTTTGAATCTTCTCAAGTATGAAACAAATATAAACATAATACATGTAGATCTAGTTTATTTCTTCATTTCATTTATTTAAAGATTGTAATGTTGTTAATTTGGTCAAGTATTACTAGTTAATCTTGATCTTATATTTCTTGAAACTACTTTGTAAGTTCAAGAACATGTAAGTAAACTTTTTGATTATAACTTTGTACACTTATGTTAGATCTAGACTTTTGGGTCTAGGATCTTCAATATCTAACTAAGAACTATGTTCTACAACTTAAAATCTTGATTATATAAGTTTACTTTCAAGTTTGTAGCTTAATATTACATGTATAATTTTTGTGTGTGTTGGATCTAAGATCTTGATGTAACTTTGGTTCATCAAACTTCATGCAACTCTTAAGTGAGTTGTGCTACATATCTTAGACTTACACTAGTGTTATGATAGTCAAACTTGGTTAATATTACTTTTAGAGTTCATGAATGTGTCGGATCTAAGATTTTGATGTAACTTTGGTTCATCAAACTACATACAACCCTTAATTGAGTTGTGCTACATATCTTAGACTTGAACTTGTGTTATGATGGTTAAACCTTGGTTAAGATAATGCAAACACTGTGACGACCCGGAAATTTCCGACTAAATTTAAACTTAATCTTTATATGATTTCGATACGATATGCAAAGTATGTAATGTTGAATCTAGAAAAAATTTTGAAACGATGTTCATATATTAAATTACACTTCGACTGTTCTCAACGATTCACGAATAACTATTTGTAAATAGATATGTGTGTATGTGTGTGTGTATATATATATATATATATATATATATATATATATATATATATATATATATATATATAATATTAATTGGAAATATAAATTGAAATATTATATGAAGTAATTGATAGAATTAATAATGTAAAATAAAATAATATATGTTAATTATTATCTATATATTGAATATATATAGTTCTGAATTTATTTTGTAAGCGACAATAACGCTCAATTGTCATTCGATCGATATTAAGTAAGTTAAAGTCAAACTTATATTATTTTAAAATAAACGGTAATCCGAAAATAAGTTATATAAATTATAGTTTTACTAAAAGTATATTTAAGACCTAATTATTAAATTTTAATATTTTTATATTTGACCTAGGATTGAGTACTAATAATTGGGTTAATTTTTATTTAATCATTTAATAACAAATTTTATGCAATAATGATTAGAATAAATATTTAGGTATTATCATCAAGAATAATTATTATTATTATCATTATTATAGATTATCATTACTATTATTATAAAAATAATATAATTTATTAATATGATTAATAATAATATTATTATTAACATTATCATTATTATTATCATTGTTATTAATATTATTATTATTATTATAATTAATATTAATATTAATTGTATTATTATTTTGTTACTATTAATAGTATTCAGGCTGTATTATTGTTAATGTATTTATATTTATTAATTATCAATTATTAAATATAATATATAATATCAAGTAATGATTTGATCTTGTTATACTTCAACATCAACTTTCCATTCTTTTCTTTGTGAAATTTTGTCGATTAACTAGAATCAAATTTTGCATGATCTGTAAAGTAGAAAATTACTATATAATCAAATATCTTATCCGTGTTTTAAAGATTCGCATTAACATTGTTTTCCTCCTTTCTGTTTAAGATTCAACCACTACATATATGCATGTATAAGTTACACATATGGAAGAAATAATATACATATAGATGCAAAAACCTTTCTCTCCTCCTAAACCACCAACACCGTGAATCAAGATCAAACTCCACCACTCGTAGCTCCACAATAAGCAACTAGCAAACTTCATGCTCACTTCTACTAGGGTACGTGTTTTATATTATTTCTTTCCTCTCGTTAAACTGCATATATCTCAAATCGTAACCCACGAACTCCATCACAAAACCACCTTCCACCTTGAATTAAACACCACCACAACTCCTTACTATAACCTGAAATTTCTGCTGCACCGATTGTTTCTACTAAAATGGCGAAGCAAATGATGATATATAATGAGGTAATGCGTTAATGATATCTAAGAGAATGTTTACTCCTATGGTGGGCCGAAACATTATCACTTGTTATTATAGTAATAGAATTAATAAAGAAAAAGTATCGATAATGCCCATTATGATTAAGAGACATTTGTACATTAATGTAAAGTGGCCAACAATGTGTCACTTTCTTTTTGAGGTGGAGGCAATCAAGTAATGTAGAACCAATCTCGGTTCAATTGTGTACGTAAAACCCCACCACTACAAAAATCTATCTTGCAATTTGATCATGATATTATTATTTTACTACTGCTACAGTCTGTTAGCGCGTGACCAGCATACTGTTTCCTACTGCTTCGTAAACATAGCTGTACACCGAAGTCCTTTATTTATTTGATAGAACTTGGGCCAAATTAAACTTGAATCAGGCTTTTAGTGGGTTTGTTTTGTTGGGCTTGGACATGAATTAAGGATGAAGGAAACTTTAAGCCCATCTGCTTCTTACATAGGTAAACCATGAGTAACGATGTAATGAAAAGGGTAACAGATGATGACGAGAATATAAAAGTGACGATAAATAGTGACTATCGTGAGGTTGGAGATGATAAGATGACGATGCTTGATGATGGTTCTGTGATGATGAGATGATTTCATGGTAATAAAAATGATGGTGATTAATGAACCTGAATGAAGGTGATGAAAGATGTTAAGATGATGATGATGATAATTTTAGAACGATGATGATGCATTTATTATGATATGATAATTATGATGATAGTATTACGAGCATAAAGAATGAAGAGATGATAATTAGGGTTATATGGTCATTTAATTTTAGAAGGAGAATAAAATAGCAAACTGATAGACATTCGAGATATATAGATACAAGATGCGTTCTAAATCAGAAAAACGAAAACAGACAGATGGTTTAGGGGTGTTTGCTTGGAACGAGAGGTCGCGAGTTCGAGCCTGGACGAAGGCACTTTATGTTCCTTATTTATTTTGAAGCTTTTACTCTTGAGGTAGTTTTATTTTAAAAACTAATTATTATCATCATTATTGATATAATTTTAGTTACTACTATTGTTATTAGTATTGGTATCATTAGTTATAATTGTTATTATTAGTAAGGCTAAAATAAATGTTAGTTATTATTATAAATATAATTACAATTATGAATAATATTAATATTATTATAATCTTATTACCATGTAACGTCATTAAACATTATTAGTGTAATTATTACTAGTATTAGTAATATTGATATAGGTAATATTATGATTAGGATTATCATTATTATTATTATTATTATTATTATTTTAACAACAATATTATTATTTATATATTATTATTGTTATTATTATTGTAAAATAAAACAACTTTTTATTTATTATTATTATCAGGACTATTTTATCATATTTCTATTAGTTATATAAAAATCGTAATTACCACATATAATATACCTATATTAATACTTTATTATAATAAATATTAATAAATGTAATTAATTAGGTTATTAATGAAACACATAATTAAAATAACAATTAAATCACTAATGATATATATAAATTCGTTTGATTACAATTATGTGTGTTAATATATATATATATATATATATATATATATATATATATATATATATATATATATATATATATATATATATATATATATATATATATATATATATATATATATATATCAATAATATAGGTTCGTGAATCCGAGGCCAACTCTGCATTGTTCAGTTTGTTTAATGACGTCATATGTATTTTTACTACAAAATACATTAGGTGAGTTTCATTTGCCCTTTTTACTCTTTACATTTTTGGGCTGAGAATACATGCAAATGCCTTATTAACTGTTTTACAATATTTATATGCGTGAGTTTCATTTGCTCCCTTTTTACTCTTTACATTTTTGGGCTGAGAATACATGCAAATGCCTTATTAACTGTTTTACAATATTTATATGCGTGAGTTTCATTTGCCCTTTTTACTCTTTACATTTTTGGGCTGAGAATACATGCAAATGCCTTATTAACTGTTTTACAATATTTATATGCGTGAGTTTCATTTGCTCCCTTTTACTCATTACATTTTTGGGCTGAGAATACATGCAAATGCTTTATTAACTGTTTTACAATATTTATATGTGTGAGTTTCATTAATCCCTTTTTAAATGTTTTTGCAATATATAGTTTTGGGACTGAGAATACATGCGTTGCTTTTATAAATGTTTGACGAAATAGACACAAGTAATCGAAACTACATTCTATGGTTGAATTATCGAAATCGAATATGCCCCTTTTTATTAAGTCTGGTAATCTAAGAATTAGGGAACAGACACCCTAATTGACGCGAACTTTAAAGATAGATCTATCGGGCCCAACAAGCCCCATCCAAAGTACCGGATGCTTTAGTACTTCGAAATTTATATCATGTCCGAAGGAGGATCTCGGAATGATGGGGATATTCTTATATTCATATTGTGAATGTCGGTTACCAGGTGTTCAATCCATATGAATGATATTTTTGTCTCTATGCATGGGACGTTTATTTTATGAGAACTGGAAATATGAAATCTTGTGGTCTATTAAAATTATGAAAAGATTGTTTATGTTAAACTAATGAACTCACCAACCTTTTGGTTGACACTTGAAAGCATGTTTATTCTCAGGTATGAAAGAAATCTTCCGCTGTGCATTAGCTCATTTTAAGGATATTACTTGGAGTCATTCATGACATATTTCAAAAGACGTTGCATTCGAGTCGTTGATTTCATCAAGATTATTATTAAGGCAATTATAGTTGGATATATTATGAAATGGTATGCATGCTGTCAACTTTCGATGTAATGAAAGATTGTCTTTTCAAAAAACGAATGCAATGTTTGTAAAATGTATCATATAGAGGTGAAGTACCTCGCGATGTAATCAATTGTAATGTATTCGTCCGGATGGATTAGGACGGGTCTTCACAGTTGGTATCAGAGCGGAGGTCTTAGTGAACCAGATCTGCATTAGTGTGTCTAACTGATAAGTCGTTAGGAGGCATTAGTGAGTCTGGACTTCGACCGTGTCTGCATGTCAAAAGTTTTGCTTATCATTTCTAGTCGGAAATCATCTGCTTATCATTTTTAGTCTAGACACGTCTTACTGCCTCTATTGCATAGACAGTGTATAGATAAATTCATATCTTAGCGTATCTGTTATTATTACATTTGCCTGACAGCTTCCGTAGATTCCTCAGTAACTTATGAGATTTTAGTATTATGTATGCATATGTAAATTATGTATTGCAGGATACTAATCTACATCCTATAATCTATTTCTTATCGAAAATCCTTCATCTGATCGTACGAGATGAATCCTTCAACTAGTTCGAGTCCCTCGGATTTCGATAGCTATTCCGATAGTTATTCCGACAGCTATTCCGACCTGGATATTCACCTAAATTCCGAAAACGGTGTCACCGGAATGAATCAATCAATCAGTCATCCCCAATTCATTTGATTAGTTTGTAATCAATTTAATCAATGGAGATGCGCAGAAGGCGATCCCTTCCACTAACCGAATTCACCTTTTGGCAAAGAACATGAAGCACTTACCGACGAACCTATTCGAAACACCATTCTCTCTCTCTCTCTCATTTCCAGAGTATCTCATCACGATTAAATACTATCCCAAATTCTAAACCTTATTCATCCGCTTGTTCCGACCGACAATCATCTCGGAATAATAGGAGAAGTCAACTAACTTCGCGCTCGAGTAATCAATCTGGAGAATATGGTGCAAAATGTACCAGCTTCAGCAACATCACCGGCACCAACAATACCACCAGTAACAGCACCAGTACCATCAACAACCCATGCCTCAACATCTCATTCTATATCTCGAGCATAATCATCGTTCTACATGACATTCTATATCATTTATCTTCGTTCTATAAGACGATTATGTAATCTCTAATGTTTTAGAGATTATATATTCTTGTTCTAATGGTAAATCAAATGAGTTTAATATCATATTGACTCATTAAATCCATGTTTACATCTGAAGAAAATATATATGTATATATGTTTTCATAAAGATTGTAGATAAAAATTCTTTTGTACAAACTGTTAATGATGAAAATATTTTAACGGGTAGGTAATACCCAAGGAATATTTAGATTTCACATTAATAAGTTACACTGTACATTCTTCGAATCTGATTCACAATCATTTACTATCCTACTTACAACCACCGATATACAAATCCGTTCACCACAAAATAACCAGTTTCATTCAATTTCATATTTGAATTTTGACCTATCAGAATCCAACAAGTGGCATAATGAAGAAAACATTGGACAAAATAAAATTTGTTAGAAACAAACAAATTAACTATGAGAAATATTGTTAAGAATCCACGCTAACAAAATCCTAGCTAACTGTTAATTCCGTATCGCAATTTATTTATCGCAATTTAATTATCGCAATTTACATTCTCGCAATTTTATTTATCGTCATTTAATTTCTGTTATTTACTTTACGTACTTTAATTATCGTCATTTAATTTCTATTATTTATTTTTACGCACTTTAAATATCGGGACACGTATACAAGGTTTTGACATATCATATCGACGCATCTATATATATTATTTTGAATAACCATAGACACTCTATATGCAGTAATGCGGGAGTTAGCTATACAGGGTTGAGGTTGATTCTACAATAATATATATAGTTTGAGTTGTGATCGAGTCTGAGACGTATACGGGTCATGAAACATATTAATTAATTTGAATATTATATATTAAACTATATATGAATTATTGGACTGTTAACTGTAAACTATCGACTGTGGACTAATAATATTGGACAATTAAAATGAATTAAAATATTGATTATAACATATGAAACTAAACATTTCTTCTAGTTTGCCACTTGATTTCATCTTAAACCTCATTTGTATCTTGACGATTACAATCTGCGTTCAAACCTTTCATGATTCTTGAAAACACCTCAACTGAGAAGATGAACCAACCGCACCTCATCTATGGAAGAAAAGACTGACGCATATAGTTATGCACCCGAAAACTCCTGGACCCTAAGTAAAAGTTTAACACGTGTTTGTGTTAGCTCCTTTGGCATTGTTACTACCGAAATAAAATTGCAACTCTTTTTCAAATTAGCCAATTTTATCACAGCTTCAACAAATCAACTTCAACTTCCATTCGAATTAGCCTTATTATAACCTCGATATATAAGTTTGCCTGTCGTCATCGTTACCGGAGAACCGTTTATATTTCACCACATTAGCAGTAAAATTACCAGCAACTGCAATGAATTTGGACTTTCCGAAAAATCATTATATTCATTGAAACCCCATCTTGTATTCATCTATACCCTGTAACAATAATTGTCATACCAATTATCGGGAATCAGCAATCAGTATTTCGAATCTCGTAGCATTTCTACATTAATAGATATATGTATACATATAACAATTATCTCCTAGGATTACGATCTTCAATTCTGAAATTTTGAAAAGGCACCCAGTTTATGAATTGATACTCTGAATGTTGGAAAAGCTCAGAAACGTTGGAACTGGAAAATGGATAAAGTTAACCATGAAGGAGATCAATGACAAATACAAGGACCATACCCTATATTCAAAGAATCCAGATAATTCTGGATCCGTTGAAATCTTTAGAGAATATCTTGCTCCGAAGTCATGTTAAAATCTTGCGGAAAATCTTTCTCCATCAACCATCGAACTTAGAAATTCCAAAATATCATCATCAATATCTTCGATATTTCTGAGGATATTTTCATAAATATTCTCGTCCGAAATTGTATACCTCTTTGTGCTTCCTGTGTATCATTATATTGGAAACATTCAATAGAAAATTTAGTACCAAAAAGCAGATTATACGAAACTATGAAGAAAGCCGTGGACAAATCACAAAGAATAAGTTTGACTTCAAAGAATCCAAATGATTCAATGTCTGCTAAAGTCTTTAGTGAATATCTTGCTCATTACTCTAAACCCTTGCAGACAATAGTTTCTATCATTCTGTGATCTTAGATATTCCAAGATATTATCGTATCTTTCATTATAAATATCCTCCATATTTCTGAAGATATTTTCATAACTATTCTTATCTGAAATCAATAATCTCTTCGTGCTATCAGTGT
The DNA here is from genome assembly GCF_046630445.1 of Rutidosis leptorrhynchoides. Lineage (NCBI taxonomy): Eukaryota > Viridiplantae > Streptophyta > Magnoliopsida > Asterales > Asteraceae > Rutidosis > Rutidosis leptorrhynchoides. The sequence goes on from NC_092340.1 coordinate 327,091,184, forward strand.
TACATCATATAGAAACTGTTAGTTTCTATATTCTGTAAACTTTCGAGCTTAAAATATGAATGTTTTTGGAAGTAGTGTTGGGAACTGATGCATGAGTTAGTATAATATAATGACACTTGATCAACGTGATTATATTACAGTAAGTCATGCTGAGTTTCTAATGAAACCTGGTGATGGTTCACAGTAGATTATACCATCATCATGTGTCATGTTACATAACTCATTCATTCTACATAACCTCCGAACATATCAAGAAGAATATATTCTTGATAGTTCTATCATCTGTATTTTTGATAAATTTGAAAATCAAATCGTGCTATCACGTTCCACCCTGCTTAGAACATTATAATCATTTAGAACTCTATATCTACAAATTCTGGACCATTATTCGCTTGATTTAAAGTCGGGAAGAGAAAACAAGAGCATGAAGCTCCGATATATAAGAAAAATATAAAGCCCAACAACACCACCGAAATTACAAACTGTGGATATCAGTGCGTATAGCAATATAAAGACACGGGAGAATTATAAATACAATAATCCCTAGACCATAGTAGAAATAAACAGATTCTTCCGGTGGGAGTTGGAAAAGAAGAATGATCATTGCGATAGTCAGAATAAGAACAAGGATTAGAACCGGATTAAGCATTATTATAATCTTTTAGATATATGAACTGAGAAAGAAGGTATAGAAGTGGTGGAAACTAATGGAATGGAAAAGATAAATTTATAGTGGAAATATCAGATGGAGCAATCAAGGCAGATCATCGCATTCAATTAAAGAGATCCTAATTTCCTCATTTACCGAAGAATCATATCTTTTAGATTTCGAAGACTTTCTTTGAAATTCCTTGAATTCCGGAATTCAACCCTCTACGTCAAAAGTTAAGACGCACCTTAATTTCTAAATTCAACCCTGACTCTGTCAAAAGTTAAGATGAATCTTTACTTTCCTATTTCACTCTTTGGTGATAGCTTCATTCGTACTATTCGAATAACCGAATTATTTTTATCCGTATTACTCAATAATGATAAAACTCAATTTATCAACTCATATTCATCATGAAAACATTTTTAATGTTAGCCATGACCACCTCACTTAAATTTCGGGACGAAATTTCTTTAACGGGTAGGTACTGTGACGACCCAGAAATTTCCGACTAAATTTAAACTTAATCTTTATATGATTTCGATACGATAAGCAAAGTATGTAATGTTGAATCTAGAAAAAATTTTGAAACGATGTTCATATATTAAATTACACTTCGACTGTTCTCAACGATTCACGAACAACTATTTGTAAATAGATATGTGTGTATGTGTATATATATATATATATATATATATATATATATATATATATATATATATATATATATATATATATATATATATATATATATATATATATGTAAATATTAATTGGAAATATAAATTGAAATATTATATGAAGTAATTGATAGAATTAATAATGTAAAATAAAATAATATATGTTAATTATTATCTATATATGTAAATGAAGTATATTGAATATATATAGTTCTGAATTTATTTTGTAAGCGACAATAACGCTCAATTGTCATTCGATCGATATTAAGTAAGTTAAAGTCAAACTTATATTATTTTAAAATAAACGGTAATCCGAAAATAAGTTATATAAATTATAGTTTTACTAAAAGTATATTTAAGACCTAATTATTAAATTTTAACATTTTTATATTTGACCTAGGATTGAGTACTAATAATTGGGTTACTTTTTATTTAATCATTTAATAACAAATTTTATGCAATAATGATTAGAATAAATATTTAGGTATTATCATCAAGAATAATTATCATTATTATCATTATTATAGATTATCATTACTATTATTATAAAAATAATATAATTTATTAATATGATTAATAATAATATTATTATTAACATTATCATTATTATTATCATTGTTATTAATATTATTATTATTATTATAATTAATATTAATATTAATTGTATTATTATTTTGTTACTATTAATAGTATTCAGGCTATATTATTGTTAATGTATTTATATTTATTAATTATCAATTATTAAATATAATATATAATATCAAGTAATGATTTGATCTTGTTATACTTCAACATCAACTTTCCATTCTTTTCTTTGTGAAATTTTGTCGATTAACTAGAATCAAATTTTGCATGATCTGTAAAGTAGAAAATTACTGTATAATCAAATATCTTATCCGTGTTTTAAAGATTCGCATTAACATTGTTTTCCTCCTTTCTGTTTAAGATTCAACCACTACATATATGCATATATAAGTTACACATATGGAAGAAATAATATAAATATAGATGCAAAAACCTTTCTCTCCTCCTAAACCACCAACACTGTGAATCAAGATCAAACTCCACCACTCGTAGCTCCACAATAAGCAACTAGCAAACTTCATGCTCACTTCTACTAGGGTACGTGTTCTATATTATTTCTTTCCTCTCGTTAAACTGCATATATCTCAAATCGTTACCCACGAACTCCATCACAAAACCACCTTCCACCTTGAATTAAACACCACCACAACTCCTTACTATAACCTGAAATTTCTGCTGCACCGATTGTTTCTACTAAAATGGCGAAGCAAATGATGATATATAATGAGGTAATGCGTTAATGATATCTAAGAGTATGTTTACTCCTATGGTGGGCCGAAACATTATCACTTGTTATTATAGTAATAGAATTAATAAAGAAAAAGTATCGATAATGCCCATTATGATTAAGAGACATTTGTACATTAATGCAAAGTGGCCAACAATGTGTCACTTTCTTTTTGAGGTGGAGGCAATCAAGTGATGTAGAACCAATCTCGGTTCAATTGTGTACGTAAAACCCCACCACTACAAAAATCTATCTTGCAATTTGATCATGATATTATTATTTTACTACTGCTACAGTCTGTTAGCGCGTGACCAGCATACTGTTTCCTACTGCTTCGTAAACATAGCTGTACACCGAAGTCCTTTATTTATTTGATAGAACTTGGGCCAAATTAAACTTGAATCAGGCTTTTAGTGGGTTTGTTTTGTTGGGCTTGGACATGAATTAAGGATGAAGGAAACTTTAAGCCCATCTGCTTCTTACATAGGTAAACCATGAGTAACGATGTAATGAAAAGGGTAACAGATGATGACGAGAATATAAAAGTGACGATAAATAGTGACTATCGTGAGGTTGGAGATGATAAGATGACGATGCTTGATGATGGTTCTGTGATGATGAGATGATTTCATGGTAATAAAAATGATGGTGATTAACGAACCTGAATGAAGGTGATGAAAGATGTTAAGATGATGATGATGATAATTTTAGAACGATGATGATGCATTTATTATGATATGATAATTATGATGATAGTATTATGAGCATAAAGAATGAAGAGATGATAATTAGGGTTATATGGTCATTTAATTTTAGAAGGAGAATAAAATAGCAAACTGATAGACATTCGAGATATATAGATACAAGATGCGTTCTAAATCAGAAAAACGAAAACAGACAGATGGTTTAGGGGTGTTTGCTTGGAACGAGAGGTCGCGAGTTCGAGCCTGGACGGAGGCACTTTATGTTCCTTATTTATTTTGAAGCTTTTACTCTTGAGATAGTTTTATTTTAAAAACTAATTATTATCATCATTATTGATATAATTTTAGTTACTACTATTGTTATTAGTATTGTTATCATTAGTTATAATTGTTATTATTAGTAAGGCTAAAATAAATGTTATTTATTATTATAAATATAATTACAATTATGAATAATATTAATATTATTATAATCTTATTACCATGTAACATCATTAAACATTATTAGTGTAGTTATTACTAGTATTAGTAATATTGATATAGGTAATATTATGATTAGGATTATCATTATTATTATTATTAATTTAACAACAATATTATTATTTACATATTATTATTGTTATTATTATTGTAAAATAAAACAACTTTTTATTTATTATTATTATCAGGACTATTTTATCATATATCTATTAGTTATATAAAAATCGTAATTACCACATATAATATAACTATATTAATACTTTATTATAATAAATATTAATAAATGTAATTAATTAGGTTATTAATGAAACACATAATTAAAATAACAATTAAATCACTAATGATATATATAAATTCTTTTGATTACAATTATGTGTGTTAATATATATATATCAATAATATAGGTTCGTGAATCCGAGGCCAACTCTGCATTGTTCAGTTTGTTTAATGACGTCATATGTATTTTTACTACAAAATACATTAGGTGAGTTTCATTTGTCCTTTTTACTCTTTACATTTTTGGGCTGAGAATACATGCAAATGCCTTATTAACTGTTTTACAATATTTATATGCGTGAGTTTCATTTGCTCCCTTTTTACTCTTTACATTTTTGGGCTGAGAATACATGCAAATGCCTTATTAACTGTTTTACAATATTTATATGCGTGAGTTTCATTTGCCTTTTTTACTCTTTACATTTTTGGGCTGAGAATACATGCAAATGCCTTATTAACTGTTTTACAATATTTATATGCGTGAGTTTCATTTGCTCCCTTTTACTCATTACATTTTTGGGCTGAGAATACATGCAAATGCTTTATTAACTGTTTTACAATATTTATATGTGTGAGTTTCATTAGTCCCTTTTTAAATGTTTTTGCAATATATAGTTTTGGGACTGAGAATACATGCGTTGCTTTTATAAATGTTTGACGAAATAGACACAAGTAATCGAAACTACATTCTATGGTTGAATTATCGAAATCGAATATGCCCCTTTTTATTAAGTCTGGTAATCTAAGAATTAGGGAACAGACACCCTAATTGACGCGAACTCTAAAGATAGATCTATCGGGCCCAACAAGCCCCATCCAAAGTACCGGATGCTTTAGTACTTCGAAATTTATATCATGTCCGAAGGAGGATCCCGGAATGATGGGGATATTCTTATATTCATATTGTGAATGTCGGTTACCAGGTGTTCAATCCATATGAATGATATTTTTGTCTCTATGCATGGGACGTTTATTTTATGAGAACTGGAAATATGAAATCTTGTGGTCTATTAAAATTATGAAAAGATTGTTTATGTTAAACTAATGAACTCACCAACCTTTTGGTTGACACTTGAAAGCATGTTTATTCTCAGGTATGAAAGAAATCTTCCGCTGTGCATTAGCTCATTTTAAGGATATTACTTGGAGTCATTCATGACATATTTCAAAAGACGTTGCATTCGAGTCGTTGATTTCATCAAGATTATTATTAAGGCAATTATAGTTGGATATATTATGAAATGGTATGCATGCTGTCAACTTTCGATGTAATGAAAGATTGTCTTTTCAAAAAACGAATGCAATGTTTGTAAAATGTATCATATAGAGGTCAAGTACCTCGTGATGTAATCAATTGTAATGTATTCTTCCGGATGGATTAGGACGGGTCTTCACAAACACATCAACGAGTTGTACACTTGAAGCTATATACATCAAGGATGAGAACCGTGATGAGCATCGAGTACCAAGAACCCACCGGAACACTAAAGCTACTGTTTTCTGGAACTGATCAGACCACCTGGGCTACTGTAAAGTTGATTTTCAGTTAGCTCTATTAGAGTAGATAATTTTTTGTTTAAGACTCGTCTTAGTCCGAGTTACGGTTTAGGATCTATGACGCTCCGAACGTCACTATGTCCTTTTAACGTTGTGCTGAAAATTCTGACCTACTCGTACTTAAACCGTCGCCACGGTCAAACGAAGACGAGTTTGGTTCTGGAATTTTTACAGCAACTAAAGGACTCATATATGGAGCCATGGCCACTGGTCTCACCTCATTTTAGTAGGTATAGAGGCCATGGTGACTGATCGAAGTCAACCTTTGTTTTAAAAATTTTCTTGAATGAAACTTACTTTACACTTTTTGGTTGATGATGAATGATGATGATACTTAAGACCTAATTTACATACATTTAAACCTTTGGGAACGATTTACTGACTTAGTACCTTTTAACTTAGGTTGAGGACTTTCGGACCAACCACTTTGCTTACTTTACCGTGTACCGACTTTTACTACTTTATCACTGTGAGTTATAGCATCCCTTTTTACTTTAACTATTTTGGGAACTGAGAATACATGCGCATTTTATGTTTTACATACTAGGCACGAGTACTTAAACTTTATATATGTGTGGGTTATACAACGGCATAAACTTTCCCCTTAGCTCGGTAACGTTTAGTCATTGGTCTTTGAACCGGTGAACGCGAATCTTAGATATGGATCCATAGGGTTTGACATCCCCACTCGGGCTAGTCGCGCTAGCATTTAACGGGTGTTTAATACTTCGTAAACTCGCCAAGTGTACTTTCAGGGGGTTATAAACGTTAAGTTAGTTACCAAGTGCCCACGGTTAAACATATACTTTACATACTGTTTTGAAACGCTCTTTGTAGCACTGAAATCTTGTGGCCTACCTTACATTACTGTTATACTTAAACTATAGCTCACCAACCTTTGTGTTTACGTTTTAAGCATGTTTTTCTCAGGTGCTTAAGGTTGCTTGCTTCCGCTGTTGTACTAGTCTTGCTGATTAGCCACCCGCTGCCTTATTAGAGATATTACCGCATGAAATATTTTATCTTGCATTCAAACTTTATTACTTTTGAACAATGATTTGTAATGACCTAAGGGTCACGTACTATTATTACTTGCTTCTGTTCATAGAAGCATACTTATGGTTGTAAAACATTTGACGTCGGTTATGACGTCACCTTTTATCATGAATGCAAACTTGTTTTGAAAACGCATATAGTGTTTGACCTTGTAATGATCCCGTTGTTGATGGTCCATACATGTTGATTTAGTATGGGGCGTCACATATCATATATTTAAAAGTAGATTAAAAAGGCACGCATTATTGCACACACTTTTGACACGTCAACTTTTTGGCGCCGCTGCCGGAGAACATAGTGGAATCAAAAGAATATAAATTAAAACACCTAAATACGAGTGGTGACTGTCTTCCTTTAGGGAAAGGTTGCTGGGCTTCAGATTTAAAGGGCTCTGCCGAAACCTAGACGCTGACGGCCATTTGTTGGTGAATAACTTAAAATACTTAAAGCACTTGCAACACTTAGAAATATACAACGAATGATTTAAAACTCTCTATGGAAGATCACTTAAGAGCTTCAAGACAAATTCACGGAACCGCTATAATTCCACCAACTATTAAAACTAATTTCACTATTGAAAAACAAATACTAGACCTAATTAAAGAAGAATGTCATTTTAATGGAACTATTGAAGAAGATGCTTATCAACATCTTCGTAACTTTACTAGTATGTGCACGCTTTTTAAATATAATCAAATAGAAGATGAACATACTTATCTTATCCTTTTTCCTTGGACACTCAAGGGAGAAGCTAAAGACTGGTTTAATCAACTTGCTGAAAGGAAAATCTCTACATGAGATTAAATGGTTGAAAAATTCTTAAAAAGATTCTTTCCACCTTCTAAAATGATAAGATTACAAAATGAAATAATTCAATTTAAATAAGAACCTCAAGAAACTTTATATGATACTTGGACTAGATATGAAAAATTAATAAAGTCATGCCCTCAACATGGATTAAATGATGTTCAAAGATTAATGCAATTCTATAAAAATATTACTGTAGCTACTAGAAAAGAAATCGACACCGCCGCTGGAGGTACAGCCCTTTCTAAAACTCCCGAGGACTTACAATAATTAATTTCCGATTTAGCCATTCAGTCACATGATTGGTATCAATTGAATAAAAATCAACAAGAAATTAAAATTAAAGTTAGAAACGAGATAACTTCTCTACAGGAAAAAATAAAAATTTTTAGAAAAAGAATTAAGAGAATTAAAAGAAAAACCTATTATAGAAAATGTCTCTCAGGTATCACAAGAAGAAACTATAAGTAAGGGATTAGCAGACATGATGAGAGGATATATTTACAATCAAACTGAATTAAATAATGTTATCTTATATAAAATCTCGAAGTTATATCATAATCATCAGAATTTGATACTTAATTTAGAAAAGGATCTAGGAACCTTATCTAAACAATCAGCTATTAGGGAATTTGGAACGTTACCATCTAATACATTAGAGAATCCAATGGGAAGTCTAGAAATACAAGTTATAACTATTAGGAGTGGTAAAACAACACAAGACCCTATCACACCTAGTCAAGAGGAAAATCATGAACCACTTAATGAAACTAATACTGAAAAAGGTAATAATGAAACTTCCTTAAAAACAGATTTACCATCTAAAATTGACAAGCCCTTATAACCCGTTCCATACCCTCAACAACTAAGGAAAGCTAAACAACAAAAACGTTTAGAGGATTTCGCCAATATGTTTAATAAGATAAATGTTAATATTCCTTTGATAGATTTTTTAAAAGAGAATCCACATTATGGAAAATGTTTAGAAACCTTGTTATCTAATAAAGGCAAAGACGCTGAAAATTCCTCTAAGTTTATTATAAAAGAATGTAAAGCTATTTTTCAAAAATTTGATATACCCGAAAAGCTAAGAGATGTAGGAAGTATTACTGTCCCGTGCTCATTTAATGATTCTAGAATATATCAAGCATTGGCTGATACCGGTGTTAGTATAAATTTAATGTCATATTCATTATATAAAAGACTAGGTCTAGAAGAATTAACTCCCACTAGATAGTCTATTTGCTTGGCCGATAGTTCTTTTAATTACCCAATGGGAATAGCCGAAAACATACCGGTAAAAATTGATAAATTCACTTTTCCCATCGACTTTGTTGTCTTAGAGATGAAAGAAAATGATAAAATCCCAATAATGTTAGAAAGACCATTTCTAAGAACTGATGCGTTCAAATTTCAAATGCAGACTAAGACATATAGTTTAGGGATAGGAGACGATAGAATTACTTTAAATAATAATCATGAATTAGATCCTACTTGTCCAACGATAAAATATGTAGAAACATGTATTGAAGAGGAATTCGATGAATTTTTATCAATGGATATAGATGAATTTGTGTGTGAAATAAAAGAAGAAAATCTTGATGATGAGTTTGAAGAATTAATGAAAGATGAACTAAATGATTTCGTAACAGAAGAAGAACATGAGTCTATAACTGATGAGTTGAGAATAAAGCACTCTCTCGAAGCACCACCAAAACTAGAACTTAAAGAATTACCTTTTCACTTAGAATATGTTTTTCTAAAAGATAATTCTGAACTTCCCGTAATCATTTCCTCCGAATTATCTATAAATCAAAAAGAGAAACTCTTGGAATTCCTAAAGAAACATAAAAAGGCTTTCGCTTGGAAAACCTCGGACATTCCGGGAATTGATCCCACCTTCTGTACTCATAAAATTCTATTAGAATAAAACGCAAAACCCGTAATTCAAAGACAAATACGTTTAAACCCTAACATGGCTGAAGTCGTAAAAAGGGAAGTTTTAAAATTATTTGACGTAGGAATGATTTATCCGATATCCGATAGCCAATGGGTTAGTCCGGTACAGTGTGTCCCTAAAAAGGGAGGAACCACTGTTGTCCAAAATGAAAATAATGAATTAATTCCCACTCGAACCGTTACCGGTTGGCGAGTTTGTATAGATTACCGTAAATTAAACGAAGCTACTCGAAAAGATCATTCCCATTTCCATTTATTGATCAAATGATTGAAAGATTAGCAGGAAAAGAATTTTATTGTTTCTTGGATGGTTTCTCCGGATATTTCCAAATTCCGATAGATCCTAAGGATCAAGAGAAAACCACTTTCACCTGTCCTTTTGGTACTTTTGCTTATCGAAGAATGTCGTTTGGGTTATGCAATGCCCCTGGCACCTTCCAAAGATGTATGACAGCTATCTTTCACGACATGGTGGAGGATTTTATGGAAGTCTATATCGATGATTTTTTTGTCTTTGGAACATCTTTTGACTTCTATTTATCCAATCTTGATAAAATGCTTGCTCGTTGTGAAAAAACGAATCTTGTTCTTAATTGGGAAAAATGCCATTTTCCTTGGCCATAAAATTTCTAATAAAGGAATTGAGGTTGATAAAGAAAAAATCAATGTCATTTCCAACCTTCCTGAACCCACTAATGTTAAAGCAATTAGAAGTTTTCTAGGACATGCTGGATTTTATAGGCGTTTCATTCAAGATTTTTCCAAAATTGCTCGTCCGTTAACAAAACTCTTAGAAAAAGACGCACCTTTTGAATTTAATGAAGATTGTAAAAAAGCGTTCTCCATTTTAAAAGAAAAACTTACTAACGCACCTATTATAATATCACCTGACTGGTGCAAACCTTTCGAACTTATGTGCGACGCTAGTGAATACGCTATAGGAGCTGTCTTAGGACAACAAAAAGAAAAACATTTTCATCCAATCTACTATGCTAGCAAAACATTAGCAGGAGCTCAATTAAATTATAAAACCACTGAAAAAGAGATATCAGCTATAGTCTTCGCGCTCGATAAATTTCGTCCATACTTAATAATGAATAAAGTAATAGTTTACACCGATCATTATGTGCTTAAATATCTACTTAATAAACCTGACTCTAAAGCTCGACTCTTACAATGGGTTTTACTCCTACAAGAATTTGATATGTAAGTTATTGATAAAAAAGGAGCTGAAAATCTGGCAGCAGATCATCTTTCACGTTTAGAAAATCCTAATCTAGACAATTTAACCGAAATTAGAGACACATTCCCCTACGAATGTCTCATGATGATCTCTGATGAGTCATATCCATGGTTTGCTGACTTTGCAAACTATTTAGCTGCAAAATATTTAAGAAAAGACTTAACGTATCAACAAAGAAAAAAATTCTTTTCTGATTTAATACCAGTTGTTGGATGCGATACGAAAATGGGTGAGGGTGACCTAATAGGCTCTAGGTCTTGGTCCGTATCACCAATGGTTGGAGTAACTGTTTGGCGGACGATAGGTGTCGAAGTCCTAGATCTAGTTACTCATTGGGTTGGCGGAGTCTGAATCATCTCATCGGGCATAAATCGTGTTCTCTTAGGAGAATGTTCAGGAGATGATTCAGTTGCTGAAGAATCGGTGTCACTGCTTACCTCAGGTGTTGTGGAAAGGGTTGGCTCAACCCTAGGTGGCCTAGGTTCAATGATCCTCACGGGTTGAGCTTGGTGTGCTACCCTAGAATGCTTGAGGTTTACCCTAAGTGGAGGATTAGTCAGCCCGGGTGGTTGTACTACAGGTTCCTCTACAACCTCTGGGGCTGGAACCGCGGCGGGTTCAACTTGTACTTGTTGTACTAGGTTCGGAAAAGGTATTCCTACAGCCTCAAAATAGGAACGCATTCGAGCGTCTTGGGGTGCAGCTAGCTCCACTAGCCAATTTGGAATTGGCGCAGTGAACTGGTTGTCAGAAATCACCGGGGTATTCATCTTCAGCTCTCCAAATCTTTTCATCTGCAATCCATGTGTACCTGATACAAATATATTTGCATTTCTGCAAGCATTTATAGAATCATGGATAAAGATACAGAAAAACCTTTCACAAAGGATGTATGAACCCCTTGGTTTATCAACTTGGGCCTGAACCAAATCCCATAGAAGTTCTGCATAGTCCGGAGTTTCCACTCTTGTGAAAGAGTAGAACAATCTCAGCATTGGCACAGTTAGGATGTCTGATCCACTCCTGGTCATCAGCAAGCATCTGTTGATGATCGAGAAGATCACATACCATCTTGAGTGCAACTATTTCTTCCAAAACTTAGCCGGTGGAACATTGGTAGCTCCAACATAACCAAGATCAAAGACTGAGGACATCATCTGCTGAGTAGCAGGGAAAGCAGGAGCATTCTGTACAAGAGGAAGCCGAAAGATCCTCCTGAAATCAGCCTTTGTGATACTCCTCATTCCTTGTAACCCTCTTAGCTCAAATTCAAATCGAGCTTGTTCTCCATCTGGATTAGCAGTAGTAGGTTGTGTAGCTTCTACAAACCTAATTGTTCTATTCAGAATCTCTAGATCTGTCACAGTCACACTGGCAGTAGAGCTCAGAGCAGGCCATAATGTATGCCTCTCTAGAATTGCAGTCCAGTAGTTGCAGGGAATGTTGATTTCAGAGTTGATGAAGTAATTGTTCGCCATTTAGCTGTATAAATAAGAAATAGAAGACCACAAGATGTTATCATAAAGCACATATCTCTATTCTTATTTCCTTTGAAATCCTTTGTATTTTTTAGATTTTATAATATTTATGGATTTTCTAAGTTATAAAAACCATTTATTCCAATATGAACAAGCAATTGACAAACATGACACTCATATGATACTCATCACAGTACACAATCATCATGTAAAGTCAATTATATAACACAAAGAATCAGAACAACACTTAGTCAATTTTGAACACAATTCAAGCAGATTCGGTATTCATGAAAACTTCAGATTCGGTAACCAAATAAGCTTGAGTTTTCATTTCAAAGACTTAGATAAAACATGTTAAGTGTTTCAATGTTGACAATCACATTATTTTAAAGTATCAAATTACAGACTCGGTATCATGCCAAGAACAGATTCGGTATTTTAAAAAATCACAGATTATCACTCAAACATGCATATTCAGTCTCATATCATGCAAAAACATAATCATACTCAATTAACAATTCAATCAAGTCAGAAAAACATGTTAATTATTTGAACAGACTCGGTACTGTATCAAGAACACATTCGGTATGTACAGAATCCATCAAATACTCAATTAAACATGTAATCAGACTCAGTCAATTGATAGATCAACTAATCTAACATAGATTTGACAAGATTTCATGTTAATTATCCTAATCAGATGAGTTTAATCTAAGAATCAAGATAATCGACTCAGATTTGGTATAATCAACACTTTTCAAAATTAAGTGTCACAATCTTGTTATTTGCAATTTCTGGTTTAAAAGTACTCAATTATCTCAGATCTATAATATGTGTATCTTAGATTCGATTAAAACAAAAAATTACCAAGAATTTGAAGATACAGAAGACGGGACTCGGTAGATTAGACAGACTCGGTAAGATTAATCAGATTCGGTATGAAATTAGTATAAAGTGAGAGAAAGTTTGACTTTGACCCTCCTATTTATAGATACCGAATGATTTTGAAAACATGGGTCTTACCGAATGGGCCTTATTTACCGAATGCAGTCCATTTTTCAATTTTAAACAAATTAACTTCAAATTTTGATCAATCTTTAATCAAAAATCTTTCAAGATCATCACACTTTCAATGAAAAACATTTCCGAGACAATTTTTTGAAAATTTTGAACTTACCGAATCTGTACTGTTGGTTGTCAGATTCGGTATAATGCTAAAATTAGCATTTATTCAGTAAAATTTAAATCTTTTTGAATTTAACTTTTCCAATTTTATGAATTTTTTCAAAAAAATTTCAAAACAAGATTTATACTTAGAAAAACTTTGAATTATGTACAAAGTACAAATCTTCAGTGATACCAATTGTTAAAACGGGTTGCATACTGAGATGTATACAAGCCTTATTAAATTTAATTTCAAATAAAAAATAAAGAGTTTATGAAATTCACTTTTTGAAAATCAATTTTCTTTTCATTTTCTGCCATTTTTCTCCCCCTCAAAATGTGATAAACAAGAAAGTAAATCATTATTTTGATATGTTCCCAAGAAAATGAATCAACTCCCCCTTGAAATATGATATCAATGAGTTACCTCCCCCTTTCGTAACCATTGAAAAAGAAACTCAGGAAGTTAACAAAAATCTAAAAGCTCCCCCTTGAAAGATGTTATCGAAAGCAGAAGAAATCAGTTGCTCACCCTAGAAAGTATCTACTTCCCTTAAACACAAGATCCCAATTAGAAGTCCCAAAATATCTAAGGATCGTCAAGCACTATGTTCCACCATGCCAATCTCTTTGATAAAGAACTTTAGCCTAAGTTCATCTAGGGGCTTAGTGAACATGTCAGCTAATTGCACTTTGGTAGGCACAAAGTATAACTCTACATCCCCTTTTTCTAATTGCACTTTAAAGTAATCGAAATGATATAATCCTGGAATCTTTTTGGAAGCATTATCTAAGATCTAAGGATCTTCATAACCCAACCCCCACTTTTCACCATGAATCGTTTTTGGTCTATTCATGAAAATTATTTGTTTTGAAAGTTTCATATCAATGATAGCTTTAGATTGCTCTGTGCAATAGAGTTTTTCCTCATATCGAGCAAGTTGAGCTTTCATTTGAAGAGACTCTTTTAACAATGAAGAAATTTCAGTGTTCTTATCAATTATGGTGTTTTTCAATTAAAAAATTTTCTTGTTTAGCTTTAAAAGTGTGGGTTCATGTTGAGTTTTCAAATCAGAAAGATCTTTTTCTAAATATTGAACTTTTTCTGCAAGTCGTTCCGATTTTAGACGATAATCTGTCCTTTCGACTTTAATCGGATGAATTGATTTTTTAAGATCTTCCAACTCAGTTTTCGTGGAGCTGAGTTGAACAGTCAATCTTTGCAATTCCGATTGTAATTTAGATGAAGATGGTCAGGTCTCAGAAAGTTTGATTTTATCTTTCAAAACCTTGTTTTCAGATTTTAAACATTTAACTTCTTTCGATATTGAGACCAGATTCTTCATCATGTCATTTTGCACTTTTATAAAATCAGGTGAGATATCAGATGATTGTACCTCATCATTATCAGATGTTGGGTCAGAATTCTCCATTTCTTCCTTTGCTTTGATGAGCTTGGTCACCTTGCAAACATTTGCATGTTCCACCTCTGAATCTGATTATCGGTCCAGTTAAACCAAGTATCATCAACCGGTTTCAGCTCTCCTCCTGTTTCCACAATCTTTGCCATCAACATTTTCTTCTTGTAGTAAGCTTCATCCTTTTTCTTAGGCATCTTGCACTCACGAGAGTAATGACCAGCTTTGCCACAATTGAAACATATGGAATCATCCTTCTTGGAATCATCAGCACGTTGTTGTTTTGATTGATCAGATTTCTTGTATTAAGAAGATGAAGATGAGTTCTTACGTTGATTGCTTGATTTGCCTTTGAACTTGTGTTTGTTCAAGGATTTGGTGAACATGGCTGCCATCTTGACTAATTCAAGGTGAGAATCATCAACATCAGAAAGATTCAACTCTTTAGAATCAGTTGATTCTTCAACAAGAACTTTCTTGGACAAGCTTTTGGAAGTCGTAAATGATTTGCTCTTTTTTATTTTGCAATGAGAGCAAGAGGATCACTTGGAGATGACTCTTTCCTTCCTTCTTGAAGTTTAGACACTTCAGGTTGGTAATGCATAAGAACTCCAACAAGCTCATGAATAGTCATCTTATCAATCTCTTTGGTAGATCGAACAATGGTTCCATAAGGAAGCCAATCAACATTGAGCTTTTTGAGAAATTTCATGTTAACTTCAACATTTACTTTTATAATCTTACACCTTTTCAACTCATTGAGGACTCCATTGAAACAATGGTAGGTATCCTTGAGTTGTTCTTCAGGTTCCTGCTTGAAATCTTCATAAAGTCCCAGAGCCTTATTCAAATTAGTAACATCTGACATGTCATAACCTTCTTGTTGTCGTTTAATCTCATCCCATATATCTTTTTCTGTGGTGTTGCTATCAACATTTTCAAACAACTCATACGGGATAGCTTGCATAACAATGTTCTTTGCCTCTATGTCTCCCTGAGCTCTCTCACGTTTATCACCGGAAAGTTCATAGACTGGAATTGGCATACCAGTATCCGGATGATGATCCACAACTGGACCATTTCTCAGAGAAGGCCATATGTACTTTGCTTTCTCACCCTTGTAGTTTATGTACTGAGTGATATGGTGAAGCCACTGAGTGTACTTGCCATCAAACAACACTGAAGGATATCTTGAAATTGAGGTAGATTCGGTAAAGATTCGTTACTACACAAATCTAGGATAAAAAATCACAATAATCTAACAAAAATGTCAGATTCGGTATTTGATTCGGTACTGTAGCAGATTCGGTAAGTGGTTCGGTACTGCAGCAGATTCGGTAGATATTTGGTAAACCATATTCTGTATCAGAAACTGATCAGTAACACAAGTAACATGCCCAGATTCTGTGTGGATTTGATAATCACAAGATTTAAAGCCTTAGAACACTTAAAACCAATGAATTAAGTGATACTGAGACTCTGGTTCAGTATTTGACTCGGTAGTCAAATTCTGTATGATTTTGAATGCAAACACTATCCAATTTCTTTGAATTAGATTTGGTAACCTTACTGCACAAGGAAACAAGTTAGTATCACATAAAA
Source organism: Rutidosis leptorrhynchoides (assembly GCF_046630445.1). Lineage (NCBI taxonomy): Eukaryota > Viridiplantae > Streptophyta > Magnoliopsida > Asterales > Asteraceae > Rutidosis > Rutidosis leptorrhynchoides. The sequence continues at coordinate 327,107,569 of NC_092340.1, forward strand.
ATTTAAAGATACCGATTGTATTGGATACCGAATGTCAACTGTAGCAAATGACAATTCCGAGTCTAAGTATGAAAACTTAGAAATTCAATCAAATCCTTTCTCAAACCACACCAATTAGCTGCGTATGATCAAACCGAATGTGATAGAATCACAAACACACCACAATCTGCAACACTTAATGAGAATTAACAACTTTAAAGCAGATTCAGTATGGCAGTTACGATACCGAATGTCGATCAAATCTTCAAAACTTGAAGAATTGATGAAATTAAACCGTCAGAAATGTGATTAAACACCTCACGATCACAACTGAAACCTCAAACCTTTACTAAAATATAGAATCAAGCTGGAATTGATCAATACCGAGAGTTTTAGCCATGAACTCTAAAAATCAACTTGATTCTTCATGATTGATGTTAAAAAGCTGTAATGATGATCGAAACTCTTTCTAATCAACCTAATACACCTTCGCTGAACTTATCACAAGAAACTGAACGTCAGATTATCAGATTCGAATATACCGAATCTGATTCAATATACTGAGAGTGCTCACATTCTGTAATCTTCAATCTCTTGATCAATCTAGTGATGTAATATCACTCCCTGGAAGCTCTGATACCAATTGTAGGATCCTAGATCTCATGAATACCATGAATGTGAAACTAATCAACTATATTCCACGGCTCTCTTGAATACATTATAAATCGGTGGCTAATGTTAACTAATCTAGGGAGCCTTGGATCCTTTATATAGCCCTCGTATAAAGGATCCTCCTTAAGGCTAGGAAACACGTTTTACTCCTTTTCAGGTACCTAACAGTAGAACCCGACCAAATTATTCGATGTTGCGTTCATGGTAAAGAAGCAAATGAAATCCTAATACAATGCCATAGTAGTGCACTAGGAGGACATTTTGGTCTGAACTACACGGCTCGCAAGGTTTTAGACACGAGATTTTATTGGCCTACCATATTCCAAGACGCGCATAAATTACTTCGGTCATGTGATGCATGCCAACGAGGAGGAAATGTCTCAAAACGTGATGAAATGCCCCGTCAAAATATTCAAGTATGTGAAATATTTGATGTGTGGGGTATTGATTTCATAGGACCATTCCCCACTTCTAAAAGAAATCAATACATTCTTGTAGCCGTTGACTACGTTTCTAAATGGGCTGAAGCAAAAGCTCTTCCCACTAATGACTCGCGAGTGGTAGTTGACTTTCTTAAGAAATTATTTTGTCGATTTGGTTTTTCAAAAAAGCTTTAATTAGTGACCGTGGAACCCATTTCACTAATCAACTACTTGAAAGAGTTCTTAAAAGGTATGGTGTTAACCATCATTTCTCTACAGCTTACCACACTCAAACAAGTGGTCAGGTTGAAAACACTAATCGAGGATTGAAAAGAATACTCGAACGAACAGTTGAAAATAACCCAAAACTTTGGTCTCGAAAGTTGGACGATGCATTATGGGCTTTTTGAACTGCCTACAAAACACCTATAGGAACTACTCCTTTTGGGTTGGTTTATGGAAAAGCTTGTCATCTACCCGTTGAAATTGAACACCGCGCATATTGGTCTTTAAAAAAATGTAACTTAGATCCTAAAGAAACAGAAAAACATAGATTACTTCAACTAAACCAACTTGATGAACTTAGGCTTTCTGCTTATGAAAATTCAATGATTTATAAAGAGAAAACGAAAAGATGGCACGATGCTCGAATTAAAAACATCAAAAGATTTCAACCAGTGGATAAAGTCCTAATTTTTCAATCAAAATATAAATTTTCTCCTGGAAAGTTAAAATCTAGATGGATGGGTCCTTTTATAGTTAAGCAATCTTTTTCTACTGGATATGTTAAATTGTATAATAAAAAGGGAGAAACCTTTATAATAAATGGGCATCGATTAAAAATCTACTTTGAAAAAGATGCATTACCCGGAGGGGAAGTAATCTCCCTCACCACCATTGAAACTTAAAATTCATGACTTAAAATGCTATAGAGTGTGTAAAATACTTGTATATTATTTTTAAAATTCGAAAAATTGAAAATTTGAAAAATAAAACCGGCTTGGGCTTTCAAAGCCGCCGACCTGGTGAAATTAGTAAAAGTTGCACCCTGTCATTTAATAAATGCTTTTTTAACCAATGAAGCCGCCGGCTTGGCTTTAAAGCCGCCGGCTTTGCACTACAGACAGTTTTTAACCCTAAACCGCCCCATTTCTTCATTTTACACCCACAATTATTCAAAAACGCTCTCAAGAAGAAAATTTGTTGTTTTCTTAATCCAACTTCTAATCACTCATGGCTGAGAGAGTAAGTTTCGATTTTTATCTTTGCATTGTCAAAATCCTTTTATTTTCTGTAAAAACTGCTATGCTTGCTCTGTAAAAACATGAAGCCTTCAGCATCAAATTGAAACCATCGGCCTCATCCATCTTATTCTTAGATGAATTTTTGCTGTTAGATAATTGTTGGGTTAGGAATTGCTATGAAATACTTGTTAATCGCTGTTAGATTTATGTAATTGATGTTGATAAGACTTAAAATGATAAATTCTGAAAAACCTAAAATTTTTTGGAAACATGTAAGAAGTCGCCGGCCTGATAAGGAAGCCGCCGGTATCTTGATAATTATATTCGATTTGAAAAATATGCTGATTGAACAGGTTTTTTGGAAAAATTCTGAAATTTCTTATGCAGGTTTTGAAGCCGCCGGCATGGCCAAATGAAGCCGTCGGCTTCGTTTAACTATTTAATTTTTATTGCTCATGTTTATTTGAATTGTGTTAAACTGAGAGTTAGGAACAGGGAAGAGCCCGAGGATGTTGAAATCAGAATCAACTGGACTGCTTTGCACGAATGGCTGAGGTTTCCTCAGGATGACCCTAGGTTTAAAACAATGGCACGTAGGCATAAAAGAATGTTGCATCAAGAGATGTTGGCTCCTTACGAGATTGATTGGTCTGCACTTAACTCTGCTGGTTTATATGTTACTTATAAGGAGATGTTACATACTAACTATCTGGTACCGAGAAGCTAGTTGGTCAGTTGATGGATAAGGAGATGCTACATACTAACTATTTGGTGCCAAGAAGCTACATGCTAATGGAGGGGGTATGAGTGTAGTGTTTGAGGATTGGTTCAACTTGTTTAACATTCGGGAGACCATCTATCCTAGTCTGGTTTATGAGCTGTTGTCTTCTGCAATCTGCTCTCGTCACATTCAGAGTGTGACGGATACTTCATTTTTCAGATTTCGTTTGGGTGAACGTGAGCAGTCCATGAGCATGGTTGATATTGCTCGAGCTTTGGGTATTTATGGGGAGCCTGTTAATGAGACTTGGTTTGAGGGTTATCTTGCAAGTACTGCTGGATAGGGCCGATCGGGTCATATTCAGGGTTTTGACTATGATGCTGCTTGGAGTGAGTTTGGTGATCATATTATGAGTTTTCTTAATAACGAGGTGAGGAGGAAGCATATTGTCTTTCCTTACACGCGTTGCTTTCATGTTTTGATTTCTCACACTATCTCCTTGAGAAAGGAGAACACCGAGAAGCTAACTCAGCCTGATTGTCGGTACTTGTCTCAGTTGTTTAATCATCATGCAGTTAACATTCCTTTTTGTGTAGCCGATTATTTGATTAACTTAACGAGGGGTAGGACTTAGGGGAGTGCAGTGTGTGGTGGTCATTTCGTGACCTTGATTGCTAGATCTTTGGGGGTTTTGACTATTGGTTTGTAGCTGCTTATGTCTGAGATTGGTCAGGTTAATGCTAGGATTTGGTTAAGTGCTAAGGTTGTTAAGAGAGGAGCAGGTGAGAGTTTTGTTCCATATGACCTGCTAGTTGGTCAGTTGATGGATGTTGAGTAGCAGCATGAGGCACCTCACACTGAGGCATCGAGTAGCTAATCTAGGGGTAGTAGGAGAGGTGGTTGCGGTGGTTCTGATGATCTGTCGATGGTGATTGAGATGATGACTGCCCTAAACACTAATCAGGGTAATATGTTATATGTCCACTATGATGGGGGATTATCACCGGGAGTTACTGGCTAAACGCCAGGAGGACAGGTCTGCGTTTGATTCATTTAGGAGGGAATCTACTTATGAGTTAGGGCGTATTGATTACTCAGTCCAGTGGGGAGTTCATAACGATGAAAGGTTCTATAGCCACTATCCGAGTTCTGACCCCTTTGAGCCCACCTACTATGACCCACCACCGTACTATACTCCAAATGTTGCTTACCCGCCAACCCGTTATGATCGTGCCTATGCCTTAGCCCAGATCCAGCCTGCTGCTGACATTGATGAGGATGATGAGGATTAGGGGATGTTGAAACCCCTGTGATGATTTTATTGGCTATGTTATGTTTGAAACATTATTATTATTATTATTATTATTTCTGATGATTTGCACTTTGGTCTGTAATAACTTTAAGTATGTTTAATTATCGTATGCATGGGACCTTTTATGATTATTATATATGTTTGCTTGGTTTATTATCATGTATATGTATGCGATGACATTTGAAGGACGAACAGGTATTAAAGCAATTAAAGATGCTTCTTGTCTATGTTTAAAGCTCGAAAAATGGAAGAATTACTTTTTCTCACTTACACTTATTATCATTTTATTTAGTTTATGCAATGAGGACATTGCAACTTTCTAAGTGTGGGGTGAGAGATAACTAAATGATAAAGTTAAAGCTATAGTAATTGAAAAATGGGTACAAATTAAAATTTTTGAAGTATAAATACTTAGTCAAACTTATGCCTTTTTATCTAACTTAATATTAAAGCTAATAAGAACTACTCTCAATTTCGAGATCGGATTACTTGTTTAAAGATAAGAATTTAAAAGCCAAATATTGTGAAACGATTGCAAACTTATAGCCACTACCATATGGCATAATAAGCATAGACCACTGAGGCAGCAAAAGAGTCCCAAATACGGGTCAACTTAAAAAAATATTGCTAAATGAAAAGCAATTGCTATAAAAAGTAAAAGAGCCTAATGAAGGCCAACAAAAGAAAAAAGTTCCAATGAGAACCACACACTTATAAAATTCTTTAGAATATAAAAGAGTCCAATGATGACCAAAGTGTATAAATTTGATTTAATAAACATTAAGGCTGTTTGTATTCCTTGGTCTGATTCAGACTAGTTCTTATAATAATAAAAGCTAACTTATAATTAGACATTTGTTTGACTTTGCATTTTGCTCCAACTTTCTATACCCATTTAAATTGTTTCTAATTATTTATACTCATTTAAAGTAATATGATAAGTTTACTTAAGGACAAGTAAAAGTTCAAGTGTTGGGTATTTGATAACTCCTACATTATACAGTATTTTGATAATATTTTGAGGAGTTATCTTGGTATTTTAAAGTCATTTCAATGCTAAAACATACTAAAATGGGTAAAAAGGGGAAAATATGTATTTTGGATATTTTGTTTAAGTTATGTGCAAAACAGGAATAAAAACCGTAAAAAATAAAGAAAATGAGATGAAGCCGCCGGCCTGTGGGCATTAAAGCCGCCGGCTTCCATGAAGATAGCCAGAATGTTCCAGATTTGATCGTAGAATGTGATAAACTTGGAGCCAAAGAAAAACAGAGTAAAGCTGAAAGCTTCACACTGAAGCCGCCGGCCTTAGTGACAAGGTTTCTCGACTTGCCGATAAAGTTCAAGTAAAAATGGAAACCAAATCAAAAAGATTACCGGATCCTAGAAGCCGCAGGCCTGCTTCCAAAGCCGCTGGCTTAATTATGACGGTTACGCGTTTTGTGCTTACATATCAAGTTTTACTTGGAGAAGAATTCACCGCCTCAAGGAAGCCGGTGGCTTTGAAACAGTATAAATAAAGGCCTTCGGCCAGAGTTTTTAATTAATCAGATTAGTTTTCTCTGCATTCAAAGCAAAAACACGAATTAGTTAGGTTTTTATTTCCTTTCAACATTCAAGTTCATTAATCAATCATTTGTTTTTCAATCTCTTCTATGTCGGTATGATTCTTTACCTTATTTCTTATCCTTTATTTGTTATAACTTTAGTTATGGGCTAACAGCCTTACATATGTTTGAATCATGTAACACTTTGTGATCAACTGCCTAAATAATTAAACTGTATGAAAGAAAACAGAAACCCGGATTTGGGACATGAAGCCGCCGGCTTTATCTGGTAATTTTAGTATTCATATGTTATTTATACTCAGATCAAATTAAAAAGTAATCGGCGGAATTATTCAACAACTTCAACGAAGCCGCCGGCTTTATGTGATAAAAACAGAAATTAGATTTTGACAGAATCTTTGGAATTCCTGTTATGTTTTATGTCTGATTAAAGCCCCACCGTTAGATTAATCTGGTTTACATCAATCATTTAATATTAGGTTTTAACTAGAAAATCACTAGGTTTAAAACTTGATAAACTTAAACATAATCGGATTAATTTAGTTGTGGGCCCGATGGACGGCGTCAGTAACCCTCAAAGTTTAACGGGGTCAAAAATGGATACTTACGTACCAATTCGTCAAGGTATTCATCGCACACCCGACTCATAATATTACTAACATCTACAGAAGGCCTGGCTAAAGATTCAGGAGCGTCTACACTTGTAGAAGTGGAAGACTGATCCGCCATATATACAAAAATACAAAGTAATAAAAAGAAGGAAGCATAAAAGGTACCTTCTTTCGTGAAAAACTGTTGGTTTTTTGAAGTAGAAACGTCTAGGGTATGAAGGTTGTAAAAAGTGAAAATATTGGAAAAAGAAAGCTATTTATAGGTTTCAAGGAAATTGATCCAACGGCTCAGATCAAATGATGGATCAACAAAAGTAATGATTAAAATTGCAAAAAGAAGTTCCTCGAACCCCGTTCTTGAAAGTTGAAAAATGGAAAAAACACAAAAGGGGGCGTATTTGCAGAAACTGTCTTTTCACCCTGACAAGCATTAAATGCACATCCAATCGGAAGCATGGCTTCGTTTTAAAAGTTTGACAACAGCAACCGTTCCAGCTACCATCATCAAACTAAGGGGACTTGATGATACGTATAATGATCTGTTTAAAAAAAACACTAATTAGCAGCATCCTGGCTAGGGTTTTTACTCGAGAAAAGCCTATCCCGGAAAAGGATGTCTTCCCGGCATCACCTCAGTAACTTGACCAGAAGGTTACTTATGCATGCACCCAGGAAGGACCACGTCGGACAACGGCTAGCCGGGAACGGCACGTAAAAATCCAGCCCGGATAAGCATACACGCTACCGGCATCACCTAGCCGAATATAAAGGCGTTAAGAAGATAAGGATTATATCAACGCAAATAATCCTGTTGATAAACCAAAAATGATTTTTTCCCGGTCATGACAAACACCGTAAAGAAACACTTGGAGTAAATACGGAGCAAAGCCCCTTCCGGCTAATCAAGGAATTCACCCGTAATGACCTAGTCGGGGCCACCACACTACCGGGATTACCACAGCTTCCAGGTTTAATATTTTCGAGCTGGTACAAGGATAACGTCCCGGGACAAGCACCTGTCTCGGAGCAAGTGCGTTGTCCCGGAGCAGCCACTTCATCCCGGAATGAGTGCACTGTCCCGGAACGAGTACTTGATCCCGGAACAAACATACAAACAAGCTGCACGTCACGTCAGCCCATGAATCTAGGAAAGTTTGTTAGGATTTGCTCGATTACTCCCATGAAAGGGACAGGTGCCACGTCACCCCTCGGGATTGGCAAAGTTTGTTACAACCATGAAAAGGACAGGTGCCACGTCACTATTTCCTCATAACATCTATAAATACGTAAACAAGATCATTTAATCCACAACACTGGATGCATTAATGTTACTCTACCCAAATTAATTACAGTAGCATCTCTCCAGTCGTTAATGCAATTCCGATCAAGGCTCCGGTCGTTATCAGAATTAATCCTCACCTTAAGATATTAACTTATTCGAATCCGATCGAGTAAAGTTAATCTAATCGATTGTTTTAAGCCCTTGAAATCCAGATTTCAAATCGGGGTTCGCATAATTATTGGAGTTAAAATATTCGATCCACTCTTTTCCCCAGATCAAGCACTCAAATCCGAAATCTATTCATACCGAACGATTTTGGTTTGATCACATGACAAGCAGGAAGATATACCAAAACAAACTCTTCGAATTCCCACGTAAACTCGAAACCCTTTCGACGTCGCCATTGGACCTTAAAAGTCCTCACTTCTTTGTTACGCAACATTTTGACATTTTCATCAAGAATAGCCATTGATTCTTCGACATACTCTAACTTATTATTCAAAGAAATCTTATCTAACAGTACCCACGTCGAGTCATCCGCAAGACACTTACGGAGATGGAAAACATGGAATGTTTTATGAATTCCTGCAAGCACTTCAGGTAACTCTAGCCTATAGGCAACCTCACCAACATGAGCCAAAATTTTGAAAGGTCCAATAAACCGAGGAGCTAACTTTCCCCGTTTTCAAAATGAATAATACCCTTCCATGACGAAACGTTAAGCATCACCATGTCCACTTCTTGGAACTCAATTGGTTGCCTTCGTTTATCGGCATAAGTTTTTTTGTCTATCTTGCGCAGCCTTAAGTCTAGCCCGAATCATCTTAATTTTACTATTCGTCTCTAAAACCAAATCGGTACTCCCGATTTCTTTTTGTCCTACTTCACCCCAACAAACTGGAGTTCGACTCCTTCGCCCATAAAGCATCTTGTAAGGTGGCATCCTGATACTAGTATGATAACTATTGTTGTATGAGAATTTCACCAAAGGCAAGTGCTCATCCCAACTACCACCGAAATTAATAACACACGCCCGCAGCATATCCTCCAACGTTTGATTCGTACGTTCGGTTTGACCGTCCATTTGAGGATGATACACCGTGCTCATCTTTAATTGTGTACCCATATCTTCATGAAACTTATTCCAAAATCGAGATGTGAAACGAGTATCCCGATCCAAAACAATAGATATAGGAACCCCATGTCTCGATATCACTTCCTTGATAAATAACTTTGATAAAGTCTCTGACAATATCATCTCCCGAATGGGAAGAAACAATGCATTCTTCGTCAACCGATCAACTATCACCCAAATTGTATCAAATTGAGTTCTCGCCGTCTCCGGTAACTTTATGATGAAATCCTTGGTGATGTGCTCCCACTTCCACTTCGGAATTTCTAATGATTTCAACATACCATACGGCTTTTGGTGCTCGACCTTAACTTGCAAACACGTAACGCATTGTTCAACATACTTAACCACGTCTCGTTTCATCCCGGGCCACCAATACTCCTTCTTCAAATCAAGGTACATCTTCGTCGCACCCAGATGAATGGAATACTTTGAATTATGTGCTTCATCAAGTAGCATTTGTCGGTAACCGCCCATTTTAGGCACCCACACTCTTCCTTGAAAAGACAACAAACTATGCGGGCCTAAGGTAATAGACTCCGTTTGCCCCATGATTCGTTCTTCACGCTTGTTGTTAACAAAAGCTTCAATTTGAATCTCACCAAGCTTTTCAAGAAAATCATTAGTAATAGTCATGCGTAACGATCCCACTCGTATCATTGGATGTTGACTCTTTCGACTCAACGCATCCGCAACCACATTTGCCTTACCCGGGTGATAAAGTATCTCACAATCATAATCTTTTACCAAATCGATCCACCGACGTTGACGATTATTCAAATCACATTGGTCAAAGAGATGTTTCAAACTCTTGTGATCCGAATAAATCGTACACTTGACACCATACAAGTAATGGCGTCAAATTTTTAACGCACGAACCACCGCCGCCAATTCAAGGTCATGAGTCGGATATCTCTTTGCGTGTTCCTATAATTTTCTAGAGGCATAAGCGATGACTTTACCCCGTTGCATTAGAACACACCCGAGCCCATTTATTGAGGCATCACAATAAACTATCATATCTTCGATTCCTTCCGGCAACACTAACACCGGAGCTTGACACAATTTCTCTTTCAACAATTGGAAAGCAATTTCTTGCTCATTTTCCCAATTAAATCTTACATTCTTCCTCGTCAATTTAGTTAATGGAGAAGCAATTTTAAAAAAGTGTTGGATAAACCGACGATAATAACCAGCCAATCCGAGAAAACTTTAGATTTCCGTAGGTGTAGTCGGTTGTTCCCAACCCTTTACCGCCTCTATCTTTCCCGGATCTACTTGAATACCTTCTTCATTCACAATATGGCCAAGAAATTGCACTTCCCTTAGCCAAAATTCACACTTGGAGAATTTGGCATACAACTTCTCCTTCCGCAACATCTTTAGTACTTCACGCAAATGATGTTCATGTTCCTTCATACTCTTAGAATAAATGAGTATGTCGTCAATGAACACAATTACCGACTTGTCCAACATAGTTTGGCACACTCGGTTCATAAGATCCATGAATGCCGCTGGCGCATTTGTAAGACTAAAAGGCATTACTACAAACTCAAAATGCCCGTAACTAGTTCGAAAGGCCATTTTCTCAATATCTTCCTCACGGACCCACATTTGGTGGTATCCAGACCATAAGTCAATTTTAAAAAAGTAAGTCGCGCCTTGGAGTTGGTTAAACAAATCGTCAATCTGAAGCAATGGATACCGATTCTTGATCGTCACTTTGTTCAACTCCCGATAATCGATACACATCCGCATACTACCATCTTTCTTCTTCACGAATAAAACCGGAGCACCCCATGGTGAAGCACTCGGTCGGATATAACCCTTCTCAAGCAACTCTTGGGTTTGATTCAACAACTCTTGCATTTCCGTTGGCACTAAACGATAAGGAGTTTTAGTAATGGGAGTAGCCTCCGGAACTAACTCAATCGAAATCCACTTGTCATTCCGCCGAAACACCCAGTAACTCGTCCAGAAAAATGTCTTCGAATTCATTAACCACCGGAATATCACGAATAGATGGAGGCTCTTCACGCGTATCAACTACATGTGCAAGAAAAGCCATGCCACCGCCACCAAGGAAATGACGTGCCCGTGCATAATTGCACAATGGTACAAGTCTCCTCCGCCTATCACCATGAATAATTAACTCTCCCCCACTTGGGGTCTTTACACGAATAAACTTTTCGTGGCATGCAATATCGGCTCTATAACGATCTAGCCAATCCATACCAACAACGATATCAAACTCACCCAAAGTCATTGGGATAAGATCGATTTTAAAAGTTGCGGCACCAAACACAACATCACAATTTTTACACACATCCACCCCCAGTACCGTCTTACCATCCGCTATTTTGACTTCTACCGGATGACTTAACTTAGCTAGCAGTTTATTAAGCTTAGGCACAAACTTTGGAGACACAAACGAGAAATTAGCACCGCTAACAAATAGTATCCTTGCCGGATTAGAGTTAACCATGAAAGTACCTAAGACAACTTCATTGGATTGCTTGGCTTCATCATTGGTCATCAAATAATTTCATCCCCTAGCCGTACCCGCCGCTTTATCTAGCTTCTTAACTTGATCACTCCGTAAACTGGGGCACTCCGACTTTTGGTGCCCTTCTTTTTGATAATTAAAACAAGTGAGCTTGTTTGTTGAAGATGGCTTTATACAATCTCGAGACAAATGACCCCGTACCCCACAATTGTAGCAAGTAGGGAGATAACTTCCGAAACTACCCTTCTTCGCACTACGGACACTCTCGGTCGCACCCCTACTTTTCTTGTTGGAATGGCTAGTAGCTTCAAACTTTCTTTTGCTAAAAGCGAAGTCGCGCTTTTTCAGAACGATCGACTCAAAACCTTTAGCTATGTCAAAAAACTCATAAAGAGTTTTCATCGAGCCCCTACTAATCTTTTCTTGGTAATTGTCATTCAAGGGTCAATAGAAGACTTCCATCAATAATTGATCATTACCGATATACTCTGGACAAAATTAGGCCTTTGATAAGAAAGTGGACTTGAGAGTGTTCAAATCCATTGACCCTTGCCTCAAAGCACGCAACTCATCTTTTAGTCTTGAGAGATCGGCCGGAGTTCGATATTCCTTGAAGAATTCCACCTTGAACTCATCCCACGTCAAACTCATACATTGCTCCTCACCGTAAAGTCGAATTTTCGCGTCCCACCACAACTTTGCATCACCCCTCAACATGCTACTTTCGTACCTCATCTTCGTATCGAGAGGGCATTCACTAGTGCGGAAAGCCCCCTCAATATCGGAGACCCAACGAGCACTCTTGAGTGGGTCTCGTTCACCATCAAAGGTGGGAGGTTGAAATATTTTAAAGTTCTTGTAGAGGAAGTCCCTCCTCCCTGCATCACCCGCATCATTTTCCATATACACACTTTGAGGTTTAGGAAACCTCTTATCAAATTCCTCTTGAATAACATAACTCATTTATTCCTTTATCATATCAATCACTTGCTCATCAACCGATTCTTGGAAGACTTTCCTAACGCTCGCGAGAAATTCCGCATTGTGACTTTTCAAGATGGCCTCAACTTTGGCCGTGAAGTCACTCTTTTCACTTGTACTTCCATCATCATGACCGTTTCTAGTCTTCATGCTATAAAATGGAATAGGTTAAACAACGAAATGCATGGAAACGACATGTATACACCACACCGCCCCATCTTGCTCAACACTCGTCTTACATCGCTTGTTTGACATGATTTGAACCCATAACAATGGTAGCTAGTCATTGTTACGCGAGCACGTCGCATCAACTTGCTAGTACAACGTCTATCTCGCTCGATGATTGCAAACAAAATACAATATAATCATCACAGAGTTAGTTCACCTAAGCCTAGGCACTAACCAATCCCAGTCCAACCCGTATCCTACAAGTCACGCATAAAACGCACACACAATAAAGTCTAAGTCTAGGCACCTATCTCAAGTTGTCTAAATTCCTTAGACCATGCCCTGATACCACTTGTAACGACCCAACCCTGTAATCAACGCAAAAAAAAATTTTAAAGTGGCAGACCACTTCTAACAGGCATAACCCGCGACGCGGGGATCCTAGCCACGGTGCGGCCTAACTCTAATTCAGATGGTCAGAAACTTATATGCCCTCGGGACCCCTTTTCTTCTTTAGCCCACGGCGCGGCCTATAACGTGGCCTGATGCTGAAATTAAATTTAGTTACACAAGTCCCAAATTTTGAAATATTCGACAAGCATCAACACAAAAGGCTTTCCGTCACATAGCTATATAAAGTTTACATGTTTTAAAATCCACAATTCAAGCATTTGACCACCGAGCTTCCGTCTCCCATTTACGATCAAAATACAAGTTTTGACCCAAATTTAAATACCAAACAAAAACCCGAGCATGGTGTTTGGGGTTAAACTACCCAAACCTAGGTCGAACTTCGAAAGCAATCCACTAGCATAATCAAATAGGGAGTTCGCTAGTCCAAACGTATACCCTTGCCTTTATCCACGCGGAGCCTAAAAAGGGTAAACAACAAGAGGGTAAGCAAAACGCTTAGTGAATGCAATAATTATATATATACATATACAATTTACCTACTTGCACCCACTTACACAAACACGCATAAATCCCGCATATGAATGCTTACAAGCTAGCATTTTCAAACGTATAAACTAGCATCATCATTAGCACATAATCTCAACAATATAAATGCTAAATAGTAAGCAACACACAAACCATTGATGTTCACAACATCCGTTAATATTCAATACTAGCTCCGCGAATGGTATCGTCAACATCAAACTTAAATCCCATCCGCCCTACTTATTGTGGTATCGTTAATATCGAACTTAAAACCCACATATGAAGTATAGTCACCATCGAACTTTAAACCCTCATCACACATCACTACAATAGTGGTATGGCATCGTCAACATCGAACTTTAAATCCATACATGAGGTATCATCACCATCGAACTTTAAACCCTCATCCAACAATATCACACGTAAGGATATGGTATCGTCACACCGAACTTTAAACCCATATCCTACAAGTAAATAAACCGTATACATACATACATAATTATTCCACTCACCTTAGCCGAAAGTGAGAGTACGCACAATGAGCTCCTCAACCCTTAATGCAATCATCTATTACATTAACATAAATCAACACTCATCTAAATTGAACTCTCAACCCGCCCAATTAGACACTTGGTGCACATGTTCACCATTTACACCCGCAACGCCAATCTTAGGCCTAAACCACCAATAATCACTAAAGCTAGTGACCACGGTTCTTAATCACCCAACTACACATCATTAGGTCATTTAACTCATGCTAGTGTTCTTTTGACCCAAAAGTCCATTTTGACCTAATAATGAGTCAAACTCCAAACTTGCGAGTTTCACAATACAAAACACTAGTTAGTCAATTTTATTAGTAAACTTTAACCAATGTTAACTCATAATACTAACAACTTCATCAACTAACTCAAAATTACCATCCCTGGGTTTCTTACTTTTACACCCCACCCACAAACCCCCAAATTCACATGAACTAGGGTTTATATACTTGCAAGTATAAATTTTGAACCCTTAACACAATTAATTCACGAAACTCGGGTTAGAGACTTACAGCAACACTTAAATAGATGCTAGGAGGTAGATCCACGTGAGATTGAACCCGATCTAGCAAAACCCACTTAGAAAGCTTCACAAGTCAACTTTCTCTCTCTACTCTCTCTACTTTATGATGAACATGATAAGGTTGGTGGATGGGAAATAAAGAGCCCAACCAGCCTTTTAGTGGTCATAAATTCGGCCACATGTGAAAGGTCTACAATGCCCCTATTTAAAATTAATTAAAACAAGAAATCTCCATCAGGCCGCAGCCGCGCCGCGCCCACACGGGCCGTGCCGCGACCTAAAATAGGAAATGAAGCCCGCCAGCTTTTTATTATATATACAATATGTACATTTCAAACTCGGGTCTTAGAGTTTTGGTCTGATGTGGAAAGTTGACTTTTAGTTATGATTTGGACGCAAGTTCGAATGTATAGAAAATGAAACTACTCAAACAAAAAAAATTATTTTGGGTATGACAAAGATACTATTCACAAGTTGTAGAGAAACGTCGAGCGGATCAAATCACGGGTAAATGGAGAAAAATGGAAAACGATGTCAAGATTTTCATCGGACATTATACAAAGCTTGAAATCTTTTTGGCAAAATGGAAATAACGACGCAGATATAATGTCACATACCCGACATACATTTAAGGAACACACGGGTCGTAACATTATTTACGAGGAATTGTTGAAAGTTACCAAAGATTATCCAAAAATTTTAACATTCAAGGGGGTCATGAACAAGAGAAAGTCGGCGATCGAGTAACTGACGGGTGTGTTGGAAACGAACCAAAAAATAGGTAAAGATCTGTCCCATTTTCAGAATCTATCTCGAGTGCAACCTCTACGCCGTCCACCGAGTCGTGCAAGTCCCAAGAGCCAAAGGAGTTCAGGCTCATCGGAAGCGGCATCGCGTTTTCTTCGGAGGAAACCCGACAATCGGTTATCGATACTGCAATTGCTACAAGGCAGACCATGGAGAAAATATACGAGGAAACTGAGACACGTACAAATTGTATAGTTTATCATTTCTCACTCATCCAGTTGCAAACGACTCTTCCGAACAATAATATTGGTGATGAAAGCTCGATCGAATATCCATAAGAAACACCAGGATGCGATTCACGATTCTGACAAAGAATTATCTATCTTAAGTTTTCATTGTTTATTAAATGTTTAAGTGCGCTTTAGTTTAGTTATGTTGTCTTTATATAAATATAATTAATGTAACATTATTTTTTTCTATTTATGAAATCTAACATTCTAATACTAATACTAATACTAATACCAATACCAATACTAATACGAATACTAATACTAATACTAATACCAATACTAAAACTAATACTAATACCAATACCAATACCAATACCAATACCAGTACCAATACTAATACTAGTACCACTACTAATACCAGTACCACTACTAATACTAGTACTAGTACTAGTACTAGTACTAGTATTTGTAGTATTTGTACTAAGTAGTACTAATATTAGTACTAGTACACTAAGTACAAATATACTACTTAGTGTACTAGTACTAGTACTAATACTAGTACTACTTAGTACTAGTACTAGTACTAGTACTAGTACTAGTACGAGTATGAGTACGAGTACGAGTACGAATACGAATACGAGTACGAATGCTAATGCTAATGCTAATGCTAATGCTAATGCTAATGCTAATGCTAATGCTAATGCTGAATACTAATACTAATACTAATACTAATACTAATACTAATACTAATACTAATACTAATACTAATACTAATACTAATACTAATACTAATACTAATACTAATACTAATACTAATACGAATACGAATACGAATACGAATACGAATACGAATACGAATACGAATACGAATACTGATATGACCGAAACGGACGGTTTTATTTCGCGCAATGTCATTAGGTCGCAGCGCGTCAGGGCCGGCCACCAATAGGGGGACACTTGTTTTAAATTTATATTTAGCGGGGCCTAAATCGTACTACTCCTTATTATGAGTAAGGGAAGTATGACCTATAGTCGTAATTTTAAGATATCAGTAGAATCGAACCTATATCTAAATCTTAAGATAATTATAAAGTGCAGGAGTAGTTGGTGATTACCTAATTTTGGGTTTTCTAGATTAAAGTAAAGTAAATACAATAAAATTTGTAATTTAGATAAGGCTAAAATAAGTGCATGCTATGATTTCATCAGTTACTTTGCCTTGTATTATGGAAAGCTGGCTCATGGATAGGCAGTGACCCTGTATTTGCTACATTAGTCCTAAACGCCCCTGTCATAAGACATGTCACTGGGTAATGAGCTAGGCTTGAAGATTCTAAATAGACAGCAATGTCCCTTAGCCCCGACGCCCGTGCAGTCTGACTACAGGCATACACGTTCAGACGTCTCATCCAATTGAGCGACTCCGTTGGGTTACGTATTAACATTCCGAAATGGTCTAAACTTTCTTAAGCACAATAGAATACATGGTTTTCCATATCCGAGAGACGTGATGGGTCGCAATGCTTTCGTTAATGATTGGTTTAGAAGATAGTTAGGCCCTTAAAAGAGTTTAACCATAAAGAACACCATGGCCAAGTCAAGCTGACTTCCAGGAAACGTTCGGTTATCCTAACGGTCCAATCCTTTATGTGTTCGAACAAACAGTTCCTTAATTAACTAAGAATCCCTCAAGCGGAGTGCAATGCTTAAGACCGCGTTATGGTGAAGTATACTAGTCAACACTAACTGTGTTCCATGGCCTTACTTAGCAGAGGTACAACTTACAACAACCGTTGTGCTTCAGCGTGCACGTACGAAGTTTATATGCTTGGTGACTACACTAGCATGGTCTAGGACCGATAATGTACTAGCGGTCTAGTCAGATGTTTCACTACGAAAGAGTCCTCAGTCAGAATCCAAGGTTCGGTGGACTTACTACAATCGGTGTGCCTCAGTGTAACTCACATTGTATCTGATAGACTTCTCTTACCAAGGGGTGACACAGATAGTGTACTCTGAATCGGGGTTCGCGACTTCCCAATAACAGAGCCAATAACTACGTTCTATTAGTTGGAAAAGTGATTGAGTTCAAAGCATAATCAGAAAGCATTTTGACAACATACACAAGCCATAATATAATTTCGGCATTATAACGGATTACATCATAACATACACTAAAGATAACTACTCGTTAATCATGGCAACAATATTGCAAAGCATAATAATGGAAGACATTATAAAAAGACAAGGGATAGAATTATCAGTAGATTAAACTAGTTCTGAATACAAAAGTGACAACTTCAAGACTCCAGACCGCTCCTAATACAATCTTCGGCGTTCTTCTTCGGGTACTAGGTTTCCCGAACGGAGTCGAAGACCTTGAAAGTATGACTAATATTGTACAAGAGAGAAAAAGAAGTGAATTGAAGTGTGTGTTGAAAATGAATGACAAGTGCCCTTTAAATAAGCTTGAGCCTGCAAATGGCTGGCAGGCCGTTTGGCAGCCCGTTTGGCAAGCCGTTTGGCCAGCCCGTTTGCTGAGGCAGTTCGTTTGTTGAGGCCGTTTGATCTGGTCATTTGGCAGGCCGTTTTTCACATTGGCAGGTCGTTTGGCCTGCTGATTCCCTGGATCATAACTTGCTTTCTTGTCTTACACCGTTTTCGCTCTAGAATCTTCGTTTTAGCTCCGATTTGATTAATTCTTTTTGCATCGTCTTCGTAATTACTTG
The DNA here is from genome assembly GCF_046630445.1 of Rutidosis leptorrhynchoides. Lineage (NCBI taxonomy): Eukaryota > Viridiplantae > Streptophyta > Magnoliopsida > Asterales > Asteraceae > Rutidosis > Rutidosis leptorrhynchoides. The sequence continues at coordinate 327,125,877 of NC_092340.1, forward strand.
TTCTTCAATTCTAACTAACAAAGTGGGTATTTTGCCAATAAAGTTCGAATCTTTCTTGTTTTTGGGCCTTAATACCGGGGTGAAAACGTGACTTTTTAGCCGATATCAAATATCCCACACTTAGACTTTGCTTGTCCTCAAGCAAACTTCTCGTTTTTACTTCGAAAAATCTTTTCGGAGTTTCTTTTCTAATAGCTTAAGCGGTTTACTTTTTATTATAAGGGCGAAAGATAAGGTGAATCATCTATGTTAGGGTTGAAACTATCTCTGCAAGCATGCGAGGAGGTTACATGACTTAGGCTAGCTTTCACGGGTTACTCAAATCACTCAAGTGTTTAGGGTTCCCGATAAATCTAAGAAATGAATTTCACTCATTTCCTGTCATGTTGTACTCATCGTCATAGGCTTGATAAAGACTCAAATCCTTGCTACTAATGTGAAAATGGTAGTAACCATAGCTTCTAGGTCATTTGTCAGTGATGGAACGGAATTTTGTAGTGGTGGTGAAGTTGTTTTAAGGGGTGAAAAGGGTAACATAGTCTCAAAAGACTTTTATTTTGGAAAATTTTAGATACATAGGAGTGCTGGTATTTTTGAGAAGCACTTTTGAACTATACTTCTTTTTTGAAGCGATAGGCATTTGTGGTGAAGTTCTTCTGCGGCATTTCTCTTTATAAGTTCTGCTCCTTTTCTCAGAACTAAAAATATTTTTTTTTTTGGAGATTTCATCTCGAGAAACTTTTTGCCTGTAGACTTTTTCAAGGCCTTTGCCGTGATACTTGAGAAGTTTGTAGCATCGGGTTTACGGAAGGAATCTCATTTTCTGGATTTTCAATTGATAGTAAAGATGATGTGGATGAGGTAAAAGAAATGGAAGTGTGAGCGGGTTGTTTTTGACAAATGGCTAGCTTTTCTGATTATAACCGAATCACAATTCGCAACTTGGAAATATAGATCAAAAGCAAGTTCTGATTCCGAGCACAGATATCGGCATTCTCAATGAAAAATGGCGAAGCATTAAAGATGAATGCTGGTCTTATTTGGGTGCCTCACCATAATCAATTAAGGTCGATAATGCCTAGTCATGCAATGCTCTTTTAGAGATTTGGTTCAACCTAACAAGATTTCCACCTTACTTAAGCCTTATTTTTATTTATAAACGTTTCAGGTTTTCAAAAATACTTTTTCGAAAAGGCTTTCTTTTATTAAAAATCTGAAATTTGGCTTAAAAACTTGGAATCTTTGTAATGGGTTATTTAAACATAGCATAAAAAGGATTATACCATCATCCCACACTTAAACGAACATTGTCCTCAATGTTCATAGTGTATCCCACACTTAGGAGTTTTAGTTGAAGATTTCGGATTATTCGTTCAGTGTTCATTTGGGTTGGAATCCCACACTTAGTGATAAGCTAGGATGTGGCATAGAAATTTGAGCTAGTAGCGGAAAGAAAAAGGGTACCCCTGGCAGACGTGGTTGCTTGTGACTAGCTTGCTGGCTTGGAGGTTTCGGCCTTTATTCATCGGCTCACTTGTCATCCTTTATTCTTCTACTCTACTTTATTGCACGGGTTGCCTCTCGAGAAGCGCTTTTGTTTAAGGTCGTTGGCTCGACCATAGTGATGCTCTAAAAAGCAAACATTCCTTGCTGATGGTTGTGATCTTGGTCTTCTCGATGGAATGTGAGTCTTGGCGGATAAATCCTGAGAAAGTTCCGGACCAATAGTGGTAGAAGATCCGGTACTTCTCTTGAAGATCTTCTGAATGATAAGTAGTGCGCAGTTTCGACTCTTGATAAGTCTTGAAGTCCGATGAGAATATGATCCATGGCTCTGCTGGTTGACCCATAAATGTCAATCATAGAGGCAGTGCTGGTGGTGATTGTTTCTCTGATGGGATGTTCATTTTGGAAGTCTTCAAACAATGTTAGAAACCATATCTTTAGAATCTCGAAGTCTTCGGAATGGTGATATCCATAGTAAGAGTCTGTAGCTTTGCATAGATTTGTTAAAAGACAAAGCTGAAAAGAAGTGAACAGCAATCCTGATCCGAGCATTAATGTCACCGCCTTTGAGTATATCTCCCGACATCCAGCTTTAAATGTGAAACTATGATCTGTGAATTCGTGGAAGATATGTGATATCTGCTTCGTAACATAGGTGGCAATGTTGACTCGATCTGGTTCAAGATGAGAGAACGGATTGTTTCGCCTTACTTCCTCCGTAACAGCGTCTCGTAACTCTTTGATAATCAGATCAGCATGGTGATCAATTGTTACGTAAATCACTAGTCTATCTGGTGTGCTTTCGAAATTATCTCTTTCCAAGAGAGAGAAAAAGCTGTGAATGTCCTCGATCATTTGCAAATCAGAGTGATAAGTCGGGCATCCGGTGGAAAGATCCATATGCTTTCAGATGAGAGTCAGTAGTGCTCGTTGGTTTCATGAGAACGGAAGTGCAGATCCTGCTAAGGCGTTGTAGACCTTAGAGTAAATGATCTTCTGATCTCGACAGAATCTTGCCTCAAGAATAGTGCAAACCACTGAATTGTGCTCTCGTTGCCTTTCTTCTTGGTAGATATGATCGTGAAGAGAATTGATAAAGTCTTGAATGCGTTCTTCTAGGATTTCAACATCATTGTCTTTTCTTTGGAGATAGAGGTTGTGTTCTTCTCGGATAGCCATAATTCGTTCTGTTAAGCGTAGCGAAAAATCAATGGTTGATTTTCGGATGGCTTTGAGAATATCTTCAAATTCATCGGTATCATTGATGAAAGTTATCATGTCTGCGTGTGTAGATATAACCGGAATCCGATCTGAAGAAGAGTCCGGCTCCCTTTGATCTGGTTCGGTTGGAGAGTGTGAGTTATTCAGAATGTCTTCATATTGCTCTACCTCGTCATCATCGGTGTATTGTTCTTCTGAGGATGCGCCTGATGAACGGGTTTCTTCAGTATTCTGATTCTCCAGTTTGATACTTGCAGGATCAATTTCTATATCCTTGACGTCGGCCTTGTTCGGTCTTCTTCTTGAAGCTAATGATTAAACTGTGATCTGCCTTCTCAAGCCTCATTATTTCTTCATGACGCTCAATGCTTGGAGCGGGTATTGTCGCAGTTTATTTTACATCTTCCATTTTTGCTTCCTCTTCAGATTCCTCCTCTTCCTCTATTTCTTGGGATCATGTTCTTCCATTTCTGGGTCGTCTACAGACTGTGATTCGACACCCATCTCGATATCATCGGCCGGTGGTGAAGACTCGTCATCGGAAGTGATCCGTTTGGTGGAAATAGCAAACATCTCTGCCTGTCCAGAAAGATCGGTTGGTCGGTCAATTTTGAAGGTAACGCTCTCCCCATGTGATCGTAAGATCAAGGTTTGATTGTACACATCAATGACAGTCCTAGCCATATTCACAAAAGGTCTTCCTAACACTATTGGTGTGTGTAGGTCTTCCTTGATATCCATTACTACGAAATCCGTAGGATACAAGAATTTGTCGACTTTCACCAAGACGTTCACAACTATGCCCTTAGGATATCGAATTGTGTGATCGGCAAGTTGTATTGTCATTTTGGTTGGTGACAAGTCTCCTAACTCTAATCTCTTGTAGAGAGACTAGGGGATTAGGTTAATACTTGCTCCTAAATCTGCTAGCGCATGAATGGTTCCAGATTGGTAGATTGAACACGGAAAAATGAATCGGCCCGTATCTCCTAGCCTCGGTGGTAGAGAGTTCCTGAGTAATGCAGAGCATTCTTCACTCAGTGAAATTTTGTTAGAGTCTGGTATCCTCTCTTTAGTAGAGAGAAGCCTTCAGATGTATCTCTTCTGGTTAAGGACTTTGGACATAGTGTCCAGGAATCTTCCATCAAGTTTGAAGAAATCAAGCTTGGATGGTTCTTCTTGTAGCCTTCCAGGATATGGTACTCGAACTGGAGTTTCCGGTGTCAGCTTCTGAGTATATGTTGATTTGTTCTTAAGCCTGGCTGACCTTCTCCGTGGTTCTTCCTCTGGGATTACGGAATCCATTTGTTTTTCTTCTTCTATGTGGGGATTTTGGATAGTATTACTTGGCAATCTTCCATGCGATCGGGTTTCAAGGCGTTGTGATAACTGTTCGAGCTGCGTTTCCAGGATTTTGAGCAGAGCCAATTGGTTTCTCATTAGTATCTCCGTCTGATCTTGCCTAGCTGCAGTTCTCTGATTTAGCTGTTGTTGTCCTTGAATGAACTTAGTCAACTGATCATCAGCTCCGAGAGTGGGGTTAGTTGCTTTCGTAATCTGGGTGGTAGGGGAATTTTCCTCAACTGGGTTACTAGTGAGTGGAAGTGGTTAATCGTAGGTCAATTGAGATTGTTGGGCTGGGTAAGGTGGATAGCGATGGCGAAAAGGTTGATTGCTTCGCTGAAATTGATTAACCCTAGGTTGTTGATTGAATCCGGGATTTGGTGGACGAGCTAGGTATTGAACGTAACAGACCGAACCGTCAGGGTTTTCGTACTCAACTTGATATTCTTCAGTGGGTTGCGGGTTGGTACAATTTACACAAGCCTGAGCTTGGTTGACCTGCTACGGCTGCGTCTTCAATTATCCGAGTTGTTTAGCAAAAGATTCCATCTTATCTGTGAGGGATTTGATGGCCTCTGTTTGATTGTTGAGTGCAGAGAGTGGGGCAGATGATGAAGTTGTTTCACCACTGTTCCAGTCATGATGATGCATTGTCATTTTCTCGAGCAACTCCCACGCTTCATCTGCAGTTTGGTTCATCAGATTTCCTTGAGTTGCTGCATCGATCGTTGTCCTATGATTTACCGTAAGACCATTGTAGAAGGTACAGATTTAGGCTGACCGTTCTAGCTGGTGATTAGGGCATTTCTTCAGTAGGGTTTTGAATCGCTCTCATGCAGTGTAAAGAGATTCATCATAACTTTGTTTGAAGTTAATGATGTCATTCTTCAGCTTGGTTTGTTTAGAAGGAGGGAAATATTTGGTTAGGAATTTAGTAGCCATCTCCGTCCATGACGTGATGGAAACTTTTTCCAGTCCTTCGAACCAGGTTTGAGCATGATGAGTGAGAGAATAGGGGAACAAGTATAGCCGGACTATATCTTGTCCTATCCCCGGCTGCTTGTAGGAGTTCGAAAGAGATATAAATTTATCAAGGTGAGAATTAGGATCGTCATTCGGTAATCCATGAAACTGACAGCTGTTCTGAATGAGCTGGATGATATGATGTTTTAACTCGAACGAGTGTCCTTGAATCTCTGGAAATCTGATCGGTCCTCCTCGACCTTCAATCGAGGGTTTAGTGATTTCTGCTAAAGTAACGCGTAATGCCATTCAATTTTTGATTCGTGCTTCGTTGCGTGCTTTAGAGAATATGGTGTCTGGATCAGGTACGAATAACAACGGCCCTGGTCTAGATCGGGTTTGGGTCATACACTGGGTATGCCTCTTTTTGTTATTTTAATTTTTATACAGATAAACTAAGTTCCTAATTTAATCTAAAGTAAGCTAATCTAAAGTAATCTAAGGTATTCTAATTATAGTCTAAGGTAGTATTATTCCAGGCTAAGGTATTCTAATTATCGTAATTATAGATATGTTTTTGGTTCTTGCTCCTGATTCCCTGGTATTTTGATAACAGAGCTTCGCACGAACTATTCAACAAACCAAGTGGTCAGGCCGACTATGGAGAGGCAGGATCCTTTTGGTTCCAATATAATTGGAGACTGTTCGGAAAATCCAACAACCAAGTCGGTGTATAATTATCTTTCTTAGACACCACTTAAATGTTTGTGAATGAGTTTGATAGAGAGCAGTATTGTCTGATACCAGTTCCCCGGCAGCGGCACCAAAAACTTGTCTCCCTCTTGATATGACAGAAACAGACGGTTTTATTTCGTGCGATGTCGTTAGGTCGCGGCGCGTCAGGGCCGGCCACCAAGAGGGGGGGACACTTGTTTTAAATTTATATTTAGCGGGGCTTAAATCGTACTACTCTTTATTATGAGTAAGGGAAGTATGACCTAGAATCGTATTTTTAAGATATCAGTAGAATCCAACCTATATCTAAATCTTAAGATAATTATAAAGTGCAGGAGTAGTTGGTGATTACCTAATTTTGGGTTTTCTAGATTAAAGTAAAGTAAATACGATAAAATTTATAATTCAGATAAGGCTAAAACAAGTGCATGCTATGATTTCATCAGTTACTTTGCCTGGTATTATGGAATGCTGGCTCATGGATAGGCAGTGACCCTGTATTTACTACACTAGTCCTAAACGCCCCTGTCATAAGACATGTCACTGGGTAACGCGCTAGGCTTGAAGATTCTGAATAGACAGCAACGTCCCTTACCCCCGACGCCCGTGCAGTCTGACTACAGGCATACACGTTCAGACGGCTCATCCAATTGAGCGAATCGGTTGGGTGACGTATTAACATTCCCAAATGGTCTAAACTTTCTTAAGCATAATAGAATACATGGTTTTCCATATCCGAGAGACGTGATGGGTCGCAATACTTTCGTTAATGATTGGTTTAGAAGATAGTTAGGCCCTTAAAAGAGTTTAACCATAAAGAACACCATGGCCAAGTCAAGCTGACTTCCAGGAAACGTTCGTATATCCTAACGGTCCAATCCTTTATGTGTTCGAACAAACAGTTCCTTAATTAACTAAGAATCCCTCAAGCGGGGTACAATGTTTGAGACAGCGTTATGGTGAAGTGTACTAGTCAACACTAACCGTGTTCCATGGCCTTACTTAGCAGAGGTACAGCTTACAACAACCGTTGTGCTTCAACGTGCACGTACGAAGTTTATATGCTTGGTGACTACACTAGCATGGTCTAGGACCGACAATGTACTAGGGGTCTAGTCAGATGTTTCACTACGGAAGAGTCCTTAGTCGGAATCCAAGGTTCGGTGGACTTACTACAACCGGTGTGCCTCAGTCAAACTCACATTGTATCCGATAGACTTCTCTTACCAAGGGGTGACACAGATAGTGTACTCTGAATCGGGATTCGCGACTTTTCAATAACAGAGCCAATAACTACGTTCTAATAGTTGGATAAGTGATTGAGTTCAAAGCATAATCGGAAAGCATTTTGACAACATACACAAGCCATAATATAATTTCGGCATTATAACTGATTACGTCATAACATACACTAAAGATAACTACTCGCTAATCATGGCAACAATATCGCAAAGCATAATAATAGAAGACATTATAAAAAGACAAGGGATAGAATTACCAGTATATTAAACGAGTTATGAATACAAAAGTGACAACTTCAAGACTCCAGACCGCTCCTAATACAATCTTCGGCGTTCTTCTCCGGGTACTAGGTTTCCCGCACGGAGTCGAAGACCTTGAAAGTATGACTAGTATTGTACAAGAGAGAGAAAGAAATGAATTGAAGTGTGTGTTGAAAATGAATGACAAGTGCCCTTTAAATAAGCTTGATTTTTGCCTGCAAACGGCTGGCAGGCCGTTTGGCCAGCCCGTTTGCTGAGGCAACCCGTTTGATGAGGCCGTTTGATTTGGTCGTTTGGCAGGCCGTTTTTCACATTGGCAGGCCATTTGGCAAGCCGTTTGGCCTGCTAATTCCCTGGATCGTAACTTTATTTCTTGTCTTTCACCGTTTTCGCTCTAGAATCTTCGTTTTAGCTCCGATTCTCTTGATTCTTTTTTCATCGTCTTCGTAATTACTTGTTCTTCAATTCTAACCGACAAAGTGGGTATTTAACCGATAAAGTTCGAATCTTTCTTGTTTATGGGCCTTAATACCAGGGTGAAAACGTGACTTTTTAGCCGATATCAAATACTAATACAAATACAAATACGAATACGAATACCAATACGAATACTAATACGAATACCAATACCAATACCAATACCAATACCAATACCAATACCAATACCAATACTACACGAATCAAAATGATTTTAATAAATACTTTAGAATACGTACAAATATTATGAGTTAAAGAATCCGTACTTGTATAAACGTTTATAATTCTCAAGCTTTACACTCCATAATAATCCTCAAAATCTACATAAAATAGTTTTAGTATTTAATAATCAAAGTTTTTGAACCTTATTATTCCACATCCCACATTTTTAATAGTTGTCTATGAATGTGTAACATCTTCTTAGTTTAGCGATAAAAGAAGTAAGTATTGCATAATTTATACTCTAATTTGTAACAATATACATAGTTTAGGGTCGAAAGTGTATAATTATTAAAATCATCTCTTACCATCATTGACTTCTTTATTTTCATCCATTTCTTTTCTGAAGTATCCATTTCCATATAATTTTATTTTATTCATGTAATTGTATAAACTAATCATAACATTTACTATAAATTTTTGGTTCACAATTTTTTGTAAACAAAGTTTACGGTTAAGTTACTTAATAAAATAAAACATATAAAAAAATAAGCATTCGTTGAGTGAATTGCTAACGATAGCTAATTAGTATAAGTTAATGGTCAAAAGAATACCTCATAAACATAATCGATTACAACCGGAACAATCACGTAAGTATAATCTCCCCTCTCCCTCAAATCGTTTGGTCCGCTAATGCTTTTCTACTTCGTTTTATTTTTGTGAAGATTATACGCATAATAATGTTTTTGTAACAATTTAGTTTTATGGTGAAGGTATTATGTATACATATTAATCAGGAAAACAAAACGATTTAGCGAATTATAAGGATGTTATATATTCTCATTTATTTACTTTCCATTATATTATGATATAATTAATCATTAGTTTTCTTCATTCAAATGATGGCAAGTAAGAAGTCTGGTGGTTGACCATATGTTAAAGACTTTTGAACTATATTTACTATCATTATCAATATCATATATTAGTTAGTATTATGATGATTATCTTTTACTACATCGAATTTTTTTTTTATTTATATACACATAGACATTGTGCATTCACTATTCACTATATTATATAAAGTATAATTTTATCACTATATATGCACCCTCTATTTTATTAAATATATACATACTAACATTTTAGAATAAATCTTTCTTAAACGACTATATAAAAGTTTTGGGTATTATATCTATATATCTAAAAGGCATAGCCAAAGTGAATAGTGAACCTCACAAGTTTCACAAACTACCATCAATCTTTTACTTATTTACATTTTAGCTCCAAATATATAATAGTTAACTTTATAGTTTTTATAAACTTACCACAAACTTTTAACATTTTATACTTTAACCATTAAACTTCTCATTCACTATAAATCGACCACATACTTTATATACTACCTAATAGACAAAAACGATTAATAGTCACCAGGGGCGTTTTCGTCCTTTCACTTTTTTCCCTTTTCCCAACTTTTTTTTTAAAAAAAGCCCCATAGTTTGTTCAAATATTAAAATCGACCCCCCAAACATGGGTAAAGTGTCAAATACTCATTTTCATAAAAAAAATTTAAATAAACTCCACCCAAATATTCAACGGGCCATATCTTCTCGCTCGCAACGAGTTAGATTTTTCTGACACCATCGTTAAACTCGAATGAATTTTAGGAGCACACTGTCACTAACTATACGCAAAACAGACGCTTTTTAAAAAACGCTAAATATTCGAGGTACTTTTTATACACGTCGATTTTGCGTTAAATTTTTAAAAGTCGACAATTCCATAGTGAAACGCGGAGATGTACATATATTGTTAATTTAAAATAACATTTAAATCTTTCACGGATTATACCTTTTAGTTCGACTCGAGTTGCGCTTCAACGATATCATCGTTAGCCACGAAATAATTTTACAAACTAAACGATATAATACATTGAAAACCAAACCCCGGCGCGAAGCGAGGGTTCGAACACTAGTTACAACTATACTCCTCTTAAAAATGATTTCGTCCCCAAAATCAAACTTTATATAAGACAACTCAAATTATCAACATGATATATATCTCAATTTTCTTTTACAACTATTTTTTGGGTATTACAACTTTGTAACAACCCGTTCCACATCGGCTACATATTGAAGGTATTGGTCCCTAATAAGTTTAGAGTTGTGGCCAATTAGTATCTCTTACCATGGTTTTTAGTTGAAACCTGGAGATACTCGTTTAGTTTATTGCCTATGCTTATGAGGAGCGATTGTCTCTCGAGTTATGACGGGTGATGTTATGCGAGGTATATACGAAATAGTTATTAATTTTACTACGAAATACTATTAAATACGATACAATTTTACACAAGTTATTTATTTATTTATAGAGTGGATATACCTAAACCTTGCTACAACACTATAGGCAGTGTACCTAATTGTAAAGTAGTGTAGTTTTTAGTAAGTCCGATTCGTTCCGCAGGGAGCTAGCCAAGTTTAACGCTATATTTTTAAAACTATATTTGTATATATATATATATATATATATATATATATATATATATATATATATATATATATATATAAGTAATATTATTATTATTATTATTATAAAAATGGGGTTTTACCGTTTAATGACCGGTTTGTCGATTTTATGTCTTAAGTTGCAATTAAAACTTAATGTAAAATATTAAATATACAAATGACTTAATTTAAAGCGTAAAGTAAATGACGATAAATAAAAATGTGATAATCGAAAGTACGATAATTAAAAGTGCAATAAATAAAATGACAGTAAATAAAAGTGCGATGAGATATAAAATAAAGGAATTATGCTTATTTAAACTTCCGTAATCATGATGTTTGACGTGTTGATTTTAGTTTATTGCCATGGGTTAATTGTCCTTTGTCCTGAATTATTCGATACGTCCATCTGGTTTTTGTCCATAGCAGTCCATCAGTCATAAATATAAAGTCCTAGTGTCCTTGTCAAATTATCCTTATACCCGAAGTCAAATATTCCAACTAATTGGGGACTTAAACTGTAATAAGGTTTTAATACATTGTTAATGATTACACCAGGTTATCGACTGTGTGCAATTCAATGTTTTAATACTTTATTATCAATTACACCAAGTGTCCTTGTATGTAATCCACCACTGTTTTAATGAGTCCATTGACTATTAATCCATTCCCGTATCCGGTCAAATGAACGATTATTAGTATTTATAAATATCCCGCCCATCGTGTCCGATTGCGTGTATGTGGTTATTTATAATTACCTCAAATTGTAAATCTCTATATTAAATTAACGAACGATCATTTAGTTAAACAAATATAAAGCCCATTAATAGCCCATAGTCCAATTTCCACAAGTGTCGGTCTTTTGTTCAAACCCCAATTATGGTACAAAGCCCAATAACCCGGTCTTTAATATTTAGTCTAATATCATGATTACTTTGGTTTAAATAAGCATAATAATAACTTAGCTACGAGACATTAATTTAAAAAGGTTGAACATAACTTACAATGAGTATTAATCGCGTAGTGTTACACGGACAGAATTTCGACTTACAAACTTAATCGCTATCATAACCTTATTATTATTATTAACTTAATATTAAAATTATAATTAAAATATAAATATAAATATTTATTGAGAGTATGATGATAGATGGATATATATTGTGTAAAAATTCGTCGACCAAACGTTGCAATTTATAGGACTTGGCTTCCTACAGTGTCTCATGCGATCGCATGACTTTAACACTACCTGGCCATGCGATCGCATGGCCAGCTGTACCAGCTCACATTGTCAACTAAAACGTGGGCTGCTGAGTTTATTTAATATATAATATAATATATATAATTTTATATAATTATATATATATTATATTATATTCTTGTGCCTATTTGACTCGTAATTTTAGGTCCGTTGCGTTGCGCGTTGATAGTTGGTTCATGTCTCGGTTCCGGATTTTCGAACATCCTTTCGCACGATTTAATATCTTGTACTTTGCGTTTCGCGGCTCGTACTCTTGTAACTTTTAGACGTTTCTTATCAATAAATTGAACCACTTGGATTATACTTTATACTTTTTAGCTTTTTGGCCATTTGCGTCTTCAATTCGTCGAATCTGTCTTTTGTCTTCACCTTTTAATATTTAAACGAATATCACTTGTAAATAGAACAATTGCAACTAAAAGCTTGTCTTTCTTGAAGGATAATGCTATGAAATATATGTTCGTTTTTAGCATTATCAAATATTCCCACACTTGAGCGTTGCTTGTCTTCAAGCAATATAGAACTTTGAATAAAAACATACTTGAATCACTTCTTTATTCTTCACACTTTGTACATCAGTGATTTCTATACGGCGGTATGAACAATGATAGTAACGATGTGGTTTACAGTCCCACATGACTATAAAAATTTAGATCCTTTAGGAAATTGGATCTTTATGAAAACATTTGATCTTTTGAAAATTCAATCTAGCTTTTACCCTAGATAAGTTTTCCGGAATAACCTTTCACCGGTGTTTGCAAAATGTTTTTGTGGGTTTGGTGGGTTTCAGATTTGAAAATTTTAGCTCAAAACTTATGGTTTTGTGTCACCCACTTGCTAACCTTGTATTAGGAAAGCAACACGTCCTATTTACTTGCTCCGTATATTACCTTTTGGTAAACTACCGTTCGGTTGTAAAGGAAAGCGTTGAACAAGCAACTGTTAGGGCAATGTCTAATGACATGCTTTTGATTATGGTCTATATTGTGTCGGATGCAATTACTATCCTTTGTAGGAGCAATAGTAAAGATCACCCTATAGTTTTTCGGTCTGGCACAAGGTCCTGTCTTTGACCATGCTATGCAACCACCGTTCTTACGGTTGACACCCGATTTGGTTCAGGTGACCTAATGAATTCCGGTGAATTCTTAGGATTTTACGTTCAATGGTAATGAACGCATTGAAAATAGGGTTTTCAGAAAACAAATCGGTTTGTAATTTGATCAAAATATTTTCTCGTACAAGCTCGAGTTTAGATATCATTGAATTCCATGAGTTTGTAATTCTCAATTTTAAGGTCAATCCCAAGGATTGAGTAATATCAGGCTTAAAAGCTGATTTTTTTTTATCTTTAAGGAGATTATCCTTTCTGGGGATCTGATTCATTAGTCTTATAAGCTAATTTACACGGTGCCCCCTCATTGTACGAGACAGATCCCCTCATGGTTAGGATAAGTCTGACCACTTGGCGACCCTGTTTGATGCTGAGGTCCATGGATTTCCAGCTGATTTTCGAGAAAACTTTTCAAGGTTTTTCGTAGACTCTACAACTGGTCTGGACGACAACTTCCTGACCTAAATCAAGAAGTGCGTGTCTTTTTTTCTCGGAAGACTTTACTTCCTTTTAAATTCCATTTATATTACAATAAACTGGCTCAAACTGATTAATATCGTCCAAAACAAAAGTATCTTCAATTATTTGTACAAAAATATGTGATATATGTTCTAAATAACTTGGTAAATTTTTCCCACACTTGGCTTTTATTTTCCTTTCTTTGCCTTTTTATTTTTCTCTATTCCATTTTAAATGAATTCAAGCATTTTGGGTTGTTTCTCAATTTATGTCCTTTCCGAGGTAACAATAATTTCAATGTTAACACCTAGTTTTATCGTTCATAAATATGTAAAAACATGATTTTGAATTCATTTATTTGAAAATTTTTAAAATTTTTACTAGAATTGGGTAGTCAGTATATAAGACTAGGGCTGTTATTTATTATCAGAGAGCACTAGATTCTAATACAACTACTGTGTTACTAGTATTTTTAATGGTACCCAAGTGAAACCCGAAAGAATTTAACCCCTTCCCACACTTAAGATCGTGCAATGCCCTCATTTGCAAGAAATCAGTAACAATTTAAATTATTGAGGGTGATTAGCGTAAAAAGATGATTAAAATTTTACCAAAGTTTCCAAACATATTGTTGTATGCTTTGAATGATAAATGGCTCACTTCATTTGTTCATTCCGTCTGTTTTTATTTCACATATATTTTGCATTTTGTCGTCAAAATTAATAGCTTTTGCTGAATTTAATGTCAGTCTTTGAAAATGCGATGTTCTACCCTGTTTTGTACAATTGACAATATACAAACATACAAATATAAACATGCATGATAATTTGAAATGGTACTTAATATCCCACTTTCAAATCAAATATTAAATATTAGTACAAAATAATAAAAATGTGAAAAGTTTCATAAAAGTATCACAATATTATATGTTTAAACATAAGTAGATAAAAACAATAAAAATATAGAAATTGCCAATGGAACTATATCAATCTGGATAGGGGTTCCAGTTCATGTCATCGCTCGGGTTCCATGGTTGGTGATAGGTGTCCTGATAGGCTTGGTTAGGGTCGTACAAGGTAAAGGGTGGTCGCATATCGGGCTGATGTGGCGGATAGTAAGCAGGTCGAGTCGGGACGTAGTTATGCGGTACCTGATATGATAGCTGGCTCATGATCTGATGCTGATGATAGTGCCATCTATCATGCTGGCGTCGTCTGGAGTTCTCGTACACATTCTCGGCGTGACACTGCTCATACTGACGATGCCTAGCCTCGTTAGTCATTTCTACCTCATCTATACGCTGGAAAACGTTAGTAGCACTATCCCTAATGACATCCCTAATGTCATCCGCTTCCTCCATCTCCTCATCCGAACCCCTCTCTACCTGTGGATGGCGGCCCTGATATGGTATTGCCTGATTGCGTCTCCTAGTCAATACCTTTGCACCTTGATAGACTTGCAAACCTAAAGTCTCGTCTTGTTCCCTAACCACCATCATTGGTCCCCCTTGTTCCCTATCTACACCTAAATACTCTCCAATGAGAGTAATAAAAATACCTCATCCTATTATTCCCCCATCCTGTATACCTTCCACCATTTTGGACAGATAAAACCAACACAGTAGGAGATATTAACAAAGCCTCTAGTGTCTCGAATGCACTTAAGGTAAAATAAATCGTGTAAGGTCATTTTCTCCTTGTTACCTCTTTGTGTAATCGAGTTTGCTAAGAATCTATGTATTATACGAAGCTCGGCTTTATTAATATCTAAATAGGAGTGTCTTCCTCCCCGCATAAACACATTAAAATTTGACATATGCCTCCAGATGGCGTTAGCGTCAAAATTTCTATCTACCCTCTCACCATGATAAATCAAATTTGTACAATCAGGTGATAGTATTTCATCGGGAGTGTAAATCTGTAAAGCCCTGGCCATGTCCAGCATGGACATCCTGTACATCCTACGGCCAAGTAAAAATCTAAGAAAACTCTTATCGTCTAACCTATCTACATCCTTATTAAAAGCTATAGTACTCATTAGCTCAACACACCACTCCTTATATACAGGCCTACGAGTGGTAAATAAACGTTCTCAATCAGAAAAAGAAGAGCTGCCATACCTTTGGATTAGATGCTGCCTAACTGGGTTAGCTAGGTGGACCCTTTTCAAAGGCTCCCAATCTATTACCCTTGGTACTTCTACATTTTTAGTCCAAAGCTTAAATTTGTTACTTTGGTACGTCGAGTAATCTCTCCAACTTCTATCAAATCTTAAATTGGGATGCAACTGTTCTTCATGAATTGTTGGGTGTTCTATAATATGGTGAACGGGAAATACAATGTAGGCAATAAAAAATTGTTGTTCTGGTTCATAGTATGGCACGTGTTGATCATAATGTTGTTGTTGTTCAGGTTGTTGTTCCGGTTCGTGATATTGCATCTCTGGCTGTGGTTCCAGATCAGGTTGCCTAGACATTAAACACAAAATTTGTGCATCCAAATATTCATTAGTGTTGGCAAAATAACAAATTAAAATAATTACAATAACATGTTTAATCCATATTAAACTTATACTCATTTTCATATTTTTATCAATTCTACACATTTTCAAATAATCATATATGAAAATGTTTACAAAATTCATAAGCTTTTATCTCAAATAACATGTCAAAATAATCATTACTAGCAATTAAACAAGTTTTAAACGGCATTTATATCAAATTAATCAAGTTCATGAATTTTAGACTTAAAAAGTCCACTTTGATTCTCAAAAATCATGTTTAGGATCAATGTTTGGATCATTTTGCAACCTAAACATGTTACACTACTTAATTTATCAATAATTCATGACAAAAATCGGTCATAACCTGTTTATATCAAAAAGCCCCAAATTGCTCAAGAACACAAACCCTAGATTTCTAAAAAATTTGAAGTTTAAGGCTTCAAATCATGTTAAATAGCATCAATCTAGGTTATGCATGCATAATATACTAACAATTTAACTCAAATTACACTAGAAATTAACAAAATCAAATTAGGTAAAAATTAGCTCAAGAACACTAAAATTCGAATTTAAAGAGATTTTGGGGTGAAATTTTTACCTTCATGCCTCCCCATCTGAAAATAGGCATGATTATAGCAAGAAATTTGATGAATTTTGGTTGAAAAATGCGAATTTTTGAGTGTGTTTTGTGGGTGTTTTCGTTTGTGTGTGTGTTTGTGTGGGAGACAGAACAGCTCGCTGGAACTTAACAATCTGTCCAGATATCCAGTGCCATGCGATCGCATGGGGTATAATTCTTTTTTTTTTAATCTTTACTTATAAAACAAATAATAAATTAATTTAAAATTTTGTTTCTTTTTAAGATGAGGGCGTTTCGGTACGTTGACCTAGTTCGTCTCTCGACAAAATTTTAAAATTTGTCATTTTTAAGCGTTGTTTTAAAAGCAAAGATTTTTGGGTTTTTAAATGTTTTTGGCATACTTTAATTCAATAAGATTAAAAATAATGATAATAAAATTTCTCGTCCCTCCCTTGGGTAAAGTAATTTCGGTTCCACGACCTAGTCTTCGACTTACGACGAATTTTTAGAAATCACATTTTTAACTTAATGAAATAAAGTACATTTTTGAATTTAAATTCACACCAAACTTAAATTTAAAATTCATAAAATTAAAAATTCATATAAATATAATTAATATTTTTAATTTTACAAACTTATATTAAAAATAGTAGTTTTTAAAATATTTACAAACTTAAATATATTGATTTTAAAAATTTACAATATTAATTTTAAAAACATGGTAAAGATAAAATTAAAAATATTTTTGGTCTTTTATCTCTCTTTAATCAATCAAATATTATCAAAAATATACGTCCCTCTTTTGGGTAAAGTAATTTCGGCTATTTTACCTAGTTTTACTCCTGACGAATTTTTGAAATATTTTGGGTTGATTGATTAAAGATATTTATACCTTATGAATAAACGGTAAATTTCGCAGTGATGTAATAAATTTTTGTATGATATCAATAATTTCGGTTTCGCATACCTAATTTTATTGAATATCAATTTAATACTTTATAGTGAACGATTCAGCGTTTATTATCAAAAGGTTAAAAGCAATAAATAAAAACAAATTAAAACTGTACATACTTACCTGTGAGATAGAATTCTCAGAGACCTGCTTTAGTCGACTCATAGGAGAGTCGTGTGATTTGGTTTTCCATAGCTACATAAGCGTAACCTCGATTCTTTAATAACTTTTCTTCTAAACATATGAACGATCCTTCTCTGCATAGAGTAACAAATTCGGTATTTGAATATGTTTGATTGTTCAAACATTTCCCTTCGTGTGACCATTTTCCGCATTTATGACATCTTTCAAGGTGTCGTGCTTTTCTTTTTGTTGTGGATTTTGATTTTCCTTTACCAAAATGTGTCTTATGATGATTCTTCCTGAGTTCTTTCCTCACTTCGTCCATTTTTCCTCTTATGAATGGTATCACTTCACTTGGGAGTGTGTCATTGTTACGTTTAGTAATCAAAGCGTGTAGCATTAGACCATGGTTCAAATCAAAGGAATTCTTCATCTCGTAAAACCTAAAAAAAATAAAAATTCAGAATGGGGGGAGAAGACTAGTTCTTTAGGGTCTGCTAGGGAAAGACCATTCAGATTCCATTCTCGAAAACTATACGAAAACAGAATATCTAACTCTAACAAAAATACATATTACCCTTAAAAGATTCGAATCTTCCCACACTTAGTTAACTGTGGTGTCGAAATTGTGATTAACTTCATCTTCAACTTCCATTGGATTATCTATGTAATGTTTAACTCTGTGACCATTAACCTTAAATTCAATCTCATTCGAATTTATTAACTCTATTGTTCCGTACGGGAAAACTCTTTTGACTATGAATGGTCCAGACCATCTTGATTTCAATTTTCCAGGAAATAGCGTGAATCGTGAATTGAAAAGAAGGACTCTGTCTCCTTCCTTAAATTCTTTTGAACTTCTGATTCTTTTATCATGCCATTTCTTTGTTCTTTCCTTATAGATTAACGAATTTTCTAATGCTTCATGTCTTAACTCTTTTAATTCATTTAATTGACTTAATCGTAGACGTCCGGCTTCATCTAAATCAAGATTACATGTCTTCAAAGCCCAAAATGCTTTATGCTCAATTTCTACTGGAAGGTGACATGCTTTTCCGTAAACAAGTTTAAAAGGTGTGGTTCCAATTGGAGTTTTGTAGGCTGTTCTAAAAGCCCAGAGTGCATCCTTCAATTTCATGGACCATTCATTTGGATTTGATCCTACAGTTTTCTCTAGAATACGTTTTAAAGCTTGATTGGTATTTTCAACTTGTCCACTTGTTTGTGGATGATAAGCGGTTGAGATTTTATGAGTTACTCCATATCTTTTGAGAACTTTCTCAAGTTGATTATTACAAAAATGAGTACCCCGATCACTTATTAAAGCTTTCGGTGTTTCAAACCTTGCAAAAAGACGTTTTAAGAAGTTGATTACAACTCGTGCATCGTTAGTTGGGAGAGCTTGTGCTTCCTCCCATTTAGATACATAATCAATGGCAACGAGAATGTAGAGATTATTATGAGATTTTGGAAATGGACCCATAAAGTCAATACCCCGAACGTCAAATACTTCACATACTTGAATGACATTTTGTGGCATTTCATCACGTTGACTTATTTTTCCAGCCCTTTGACAAGCATCACAGGATTTACAGAGAAGGTGTGCGTCTTTGAAAATTGTAGGCCAATAGAATCCAGCGTCGTAAACTTTTCTTGCTGTGAGTTGAGGCCCATAATGCCCTCCTGTTGGTCCTGTGTGACAATGCTTTAAGATTTTACTAGCTTCATCCCCGAATACACATCGGCAGATTATTCCATCGGGACAACTTTTAAACAAATGTGGATCTTCCCAAAAATAGTGTTTTATATTACTAAAGAATTTCTTTCGTTTTTGGTACGACAACCCTTTTTCAAGGAATCCACATACTAAGTAGTTTGCATAGTCTGCAAACCATGGAATTTTATTATAATCAATTTTCAAAAGATATTCATCAGGAAAGTTGTCTTGTATGGCCGATTCATTTAGAACTTCTAATTCAGGATTTTCAAGACGAGAAAGATGATCAGCGGCGAGATTTTCTGCTCCCTTTTTGTCTCGGATTTCAATATCAAACTCTTGTAAGAGTAAGATCCAACGGATTAATCGTGGTTTAGCATCTTGTTTTGAAAATAGGTATCTAAGAGCAGAATGGTCGGTATAGACCACCGTTTTTGCTAGAACGAGATATGAACGAAATTTTTCAAAAGAAAAGACAATAGCAAGGAGTTCTTTTTCAGAAGTTGTGTAATTCGTTTGTGCTCCTTGTAACGTCTTACTAGTGTAATAAATAGGTTGAAATTGTTTTTCAATCCTTTGTCCTAAAACGGCTCCCATTGCGAAATCACTTTCATCGCACATGAGTTCAAATGGTAGATTCCAATTTAGAGTTATCATGATCGGCGCATTAGTGATTTTTTCTTTAAAAATATTAAAAGATTTTATGCATTCATCCGAAAAGATGAATGGAGCATCTTTTTCTAGGAGTTTATTCATAGGAGTGGCAATTTTAGAAAAATCTTTTATGAAACGTCGGTAAAAATCAGCATGCCCTAGAAAACTCCTAAATCCTCTAATATTGGTGGGATGTGGAAGTTTAGTAATTACATCTACTTTAGCTCTATCCACTTCAATTCCTTCCTTTGAAATTTTATGACCAAGAACGATGCCTTCTCTAACCATGAAATGGCATTTCTCCCAATTAAGTACTAGATTTGATTGTTCGCATCTAATAAGCATTCGTTCAAGATTAACTAGACATGTTTCAAAAGTATCACCGAAGATGGAAAAGTCATCCATGAAAACTTCCATGCATTCTTCTATCATGTCGTGAAAAATCGCCATCATGCACATTTGAAAGGTTGCAGGGGCGTTACAAAGTCCAAATGGCATGCGTTTGTAAGCAAAAGTACCATAAGGGCACGTGAAGGTGGTTTTCTCTTGGTCCTCGGGTGCTATTGGAATTTGAAAATATCCGGAGAAACCGTCAAGAAAACAATAGTAACTGTTCCCGGCTAACCTTTCCAACATTTGATCAATGAAAGGTAAGGGAAAGTGATCTTTTCTGGTGGCGTCATTTAATTTTCTATAATCAATACAAACACACCATCCTGTTACAGTCCTAGTAGGAATAAGCTCATTTTTTCATTTATGATGACAGTCATGCCACCCTTCTTAGGTACGCATTGAACTGGGCTTACCCATGGACTATCAGAGATTGGATAAATTAAACATGCATCAAGCAGTTTAATAATTTCTTTCTTAACAACATCTTGCATATTTGGATTTAATCTTCGTTGGCGTTGCACATACGTTTTATGACCTTCTTCAATAAGGATTTTATGTGTGCAATACGATGGACTTATGCCTTTAATGTCATGAATCTTCCATGCAATAGCTGATTTATGAGCTTTTAGCACAGAAATGAGTTGAGATTTTTCATTTTTCGTAAGAGAAGACGATATTATTACAGGTAATTCAGATTCCCCATGTAAATAAGCGTATTCTAAATGGTTTGGAAGTGGCTTTAACTCTAATATTGGTGGTTCTTCTATCGATGATTTGTATCGATATCTGTCTTCCTCTTTTAGCATTTAAAGTTCTTCTGTTGTTGGTCCATATTCATTAGCCATGAGTGTAGCTAACATTTTAGCTTCATCAATTGGTTCAGTTCCTTCTCCTAAAGAACATTCTCCTGTTCCTTGTAATTCTGGAAATTCTTCTAATAATTCTGCATGTGAATCTATGGTTTGAATATAATAACATGTATCATCTGCAGATTGCGGTTGTTGCATGGCTCTATCAACAGAAAAGGTAACACTCTCGTCCTCTATACTTAGGGTCAGTTTCTTACCGAACACGTCTATTATTGCTTCGACCGTGTTTAAGAATGGTCTTCCTAATTTAAGAGGAACTCGAGAATCTTCTTCCATGTCCAGAATAACAAAATCTACTGGAAATACTAAAGTACCAACTTTAACTAGCATGTTTTCCATTATCCCTCTAGGATATTTTACTGATCGATCTGTTAGTTGTATGCTTTTTCGTGTTGGTTTCAATTCTCCAAGGTCTAGTTTAGCGTATAGTGAATACGACATTAAATTTATACTAGCACCTAAGTCTGCCAATTCTTCTATTGAACTAAAACTACCCAGAAAACATGGAATTGTGAAACTTCCTGGATCTGAGAGTTTTTCTGGTATCTTATTCAACAACACTGCAGAACAATTAGCATTCATAGTAACAGCCGAGAGTTCTTCCATTTTCTTTCTATTTGTGATTAGATCTTTCAAGAATTTAGCATATCTTGGCATTCCTGAAATCACATCAATGAAAGGAAGATTGGCATATATTTGTTTAAACATATCCAAGAATTTGGATTGCTCGGCTTCAAGTCTTTCTTTTCTCATTTTACTAGGGTAAGGAAGTAGTGGTTAGTATGGTTTAACATAAGGTTTAGCCTTAACTATGTTATCTTCATTAACCTTTTCAACTACCGGTTCTGTTTCCTTATCTTGCTCAGGCTGTGGTGCCTGTGTAGTAGGAATAGAGTCCTCAGAATTTACAGGAATTTCAGGTGGTTTAAGTGTAATACCACTTGTTGTGGTAATGGCTTTAGTTGTTTCATTCCGGGGGTTAGCATTTGTATCACTAGGTAGACTCCTCGATTTTCTTTCACCTATTAACCTTGCTAGGTTGCTTACTTCTTGTTCCAGATTTTGAATAGAAGCTTGTTGATTTCTAAATATTTGAGCATTTTGTTCATTAGTTTGTTTCTGAGATGTGAAAAACTTCGTTTGAGATTCAACTAGCTTCGACATCATATCTTCTAAATTTGGCTTTTTATCATCGGTTTGTGGTGGTTTATTTTGAAAAATAAGTCTTTGCTGGTTATAAGTATTATTAGATACTTGTTGATTGTTAGGACCTTGTTGATTGTTGTATGGAACATTTTGGTTATAATTCTGATTTTGATTGTAATTTGGTCTTGGCGGTTGATAATTACTTTGATAATTATTTCCAGGCCTTTGGTTCATGTATGAAACATTCTCTCTTTGTTCCATTGTTTGTTTAATACTGAGACAATCTTTTGTCAAATGTGGTCCCCCACACTGCTCACAACAAATTCGTATTGCGTGAATATATTTAGTCATCTTTTCCATTCGTCTCTCGAAAGTATCTAACTTTGCGGAAATGGAATCAAAGTCATGGCTAGAATCGGCTCTAGCCGCTTTAGATGATCTAACGATGTCTTTTTCTTGATGCCACTCATGTGAGTGGGAAGCAGTGTTATCAATAATTTTATAAGCTTCAGTTGCGGTTTTCTTCATAATAGAACCACCATGTAGTGACCCGAACTTTTCCATGTTTATATATATTAATTGAGATTGATATTTACATGACTAAATTTTTCCAGCGTGTTAAGCAATCAAACTTGTTAAGACTTGATTAAATGAAATAAGTTTCATATAGACAATTGATCATCCAAGTTGACCGGCGATTTACGAACGTTACAAATTTGTAAAAACTACATGTTGTGGTATATATAGACATATATATATGGTTGACATGAGATTATGATGAGTAAGTATCTCACTAAGTATATTAACAATGTGTGATATACATAAGAAATGAGATTACTAAGTTAAGAAACTCGAAATGATATATATAACGATTATCGTTATGATAACGTCTACTAAATATATATGTATCATATTAAGATATTGATACACTATATTTAACATGATAAAATGATATTTAAATATATCATTAAGTGTGTTAACAATGAACTACATATGTAAAAATAAGACTACTAACTCAAGAATTACGAAACGAGACTTATATGTAACGATTATCGTTGTAACGATATTTTAATGTATATATCATATTAAGAGATATTCATACATCATAATGTCATGATAATATAATAATTTAACATCTCATTTGATATAATAAACATTGGGTTAACAACATTAATTGAGATCGTTAACTTAAAGGTTTCAAAACAACACTTACATTTAACGACTAACGAAGACTTAACGACTCCATTAGAATGTATATACATGTTGTGTTTTGATATGTATTCTTACACTTTTGAAAGACTTCAAGACACATATCAAAGTACTTCTACTTAATAAAAATGTTTACAATTACATCCTCGTTCAGTTTCATCAACAATTCTACTCGTATGCACCCGTATTCATACTCGTACAATACACAGCTTTTAGATGTATGTACTATTGGTATATACACTCCAATGATCAGCTCTTAGCAGCCCATGTGAGTCACCTAACACATGTGGGAACCATCATTTGGCAACTAGCATGAAATATCTCATAAAATTACAAAAAAAATTAGTAATCATTCATGACTTATTTACATGAAAACAAAATTACATATCCTTTATATATAATCCATATACCAACGACCAAAAACACCTACAAACACTTTCATTCTTCAATTTTCTTCATCTAATTGATCTCTCTCAAGTTCCATCTTCAAGTTCTAAGTGTTCTTCATAAATTCCATAAGTATAGTTTCATAAAAATCAAGAATACTTCCAAGTTTGCAAGTCTACTTCCAAGCTTTCTAATCCATTCTAAGTAATCATCTAAGATCAAGGAACCTTTGTTATTTATAGTAGGTTATATTTCTAATTCAAGGTAATATTCATATTCAAACTTTGATTCAATCTCTACAACTATAACAATCTTATTTCGAGTGAAAATCTTACTTGAACTGTTTTTGTGTCATGATTCTGCTTCAAGAACTTTGAAGCCATCCTTTGAAGGATCCTTTGAAGCTAGATCTATTTTTTTCATTTCCAGTAGTTTTATCTAGAAAAATTGAGGTAGTAATGATGTTCATAACATCATTCGATTCATACATATAAAGCTATCTTATTCGAAGGTTTAAACTTGTAATCACTAGAACATAGTTTAGTTAATTCTAAACTTGTTCGCAAACAAAAGTTAATCCTTCTAACTTGACTTTTAAAATCAACAAAACACATGTTCTATATCTATATGATATGCTAACTTAATTATTTAAAACCTGGAAACACGATGAACACCATAAAATCGGATATACGCCGTCGTAGTGAAACATGAGGCTGTTTTGGTTTGGATAATTAAAAACTATGATAAACTTTGATTTAAAAGTTGTTCTTCTGAGAAAATGATTTTTCATATGAACATGAAACTATATCCAAAAATCTTGGTTAAACTCAAAGTGAAAGTATGTTTTTCAAAATGGTCATCAAGATGTCATTCTTTCGACGGAAATGACTACCTCTTTAGTAATTGACATGTAACTTAAACTTCCGACTATAAACCTATACTTTTTCTGTTTGGATTCTTAAATTAGAGTACAATATGAAACCACAGCAATTTGATTCACTCAAAACGGATTTAAAATGAAGAAGTTATGGGTAAAACAAGATTGGATATTTTTGATCTTTTTAGCTACGGGAAATGTTTAACAAATCTATACAAATCATATCCTAGCTAACTTATATTGTATTATACATGTATTCTAATATATTATATAATCTTGGGATACCATAGACACGTATGCAAATGTTTTGACATATCATATCGACCCATGTATATATATTATTAGGAACAACCATAGACACTCTATATGCAGTAATGTTGGAGTTAGCTATACAGGGTTGAGGTTGATTCCAAAAATATATATACTTTGAGTTGTGATCAATACTGAGATACGTATACACTGGGTCGTGGATTGATTCAAGATAATATATATATCGATTTATTTCTGTACATCTAACTGTGGATAACTAGTTGTAGGTTACTAACGAGGACAGCTGACTTAATACACTCAAATCTTTAAAACATAATAAAAATGGTTGTAATTATATTTTGATCATACTTTGATATATATGTACATATTTGTATAGGTTCGTGAATCGATCCGTGGCCAAGTCTTATTTCCGAGGAAGGAAATATCTGTGAAAGTGAGTTATAGTCCCACTTTTAAAATCTAATATTTTTGGGATGAGAATACATGCAGGTTTTATAAATGATTTACAAAATAGACACAAGTACGTGAAACTACATTCTATGGTTGAATTATCGAAATCGAATATACCCCTTTTTATTAAGTCTGGTAATCTAAGAATTAGGGAACAGACACCCTAATTGATGCGAATCCTAAAGATAGATCTATTGGGCCTAACAAACCCCATCTAAAGTACCAGATGCTTTAGTACTTCGAAATTTATATCATATCCGAAGGGTGTCCCAGAATGATGGGGATATTCTTATATATGCATCTTGTTAATGTCGGTTACCAGGTGTTCACCATATGAATGATTTTTATCTCTATGTATGGGATGTGTATTGAAATATGAAATCTTGTGGTCTATTGTTACAATTTGATATATATAGGTTAAACCTATAACTCACCAACATTTTTGTTAACGTTTAAAGCATGTTTATTCTCAGGTGAATACTAAGAGCTTCCGCTGTTGCATACTAAAATAAGGACAAGATTTGGAGTCCATGTTTGTATGATATTGTGTAAAAACTGCATTCAAGAAACATATGTCGATGTAATATATTTCTATTGTAAACCATTATGTAATGGTCGTGTGTAAACAGTAAATTTTAGATTATCATTATTTGATAATCTACGTAATATTTTTAAAACCTTTATTGATAAAATAAAGGTTATGGTTGTTTTAAAAATGAATGCAGTCTTTGAAAAATGTCTCATATAGAGGTCAAAACCTCGCAACGAAATCAATTAATATGGAATGTTTATAATCAATATGAACGGGACATTTCAGTTGGTATCCGAGCGTTGGTCTTAGAGAACCAGAAAATTTGCATTAGTGTGTCTTATCGAGTTTGTTAGGATGCATTAGTGAGTCTGGACTTTGACCGTGTTTTCTTTAAAAATGATTGCTTAACATTTTTGTTGGAAACTATATATTATTAACATGTAAATATTAAGTGATATATTAATCTCTTAACATGTTTGATATTGTGTGATAGATGTCTACCTCTAGCACAAATCCCATTGACTCACCTAATAATAACGAAGAGTCGAATATATATTGGCAAGATTCACAAGTTCCCGAAGAACCGGAAGAAGAGGAAACGGAATCGGAAGAAGAGGAACCGGAAGAAGAGGAACCAGAAGAAGAGGAACCGGAAGAAGAAGAGGTTCCGGAGGGGGGAATAGTAGGAACCACAGAAAACCGGTCAAATAAAAGAAAATCCTCAACCAATGGACCAAAGTTAATAATGGTCAATGGTGTTTCCGCTAAGGAAGCAAAATATTGGGAAAATTACCAATTTTCCGATGAATCGAATCCTGATGAGGATTCCGATGATGTTATAGAAATTACCCCGACCCAATTTAATGAGGCAAAAGAAAATAATAAGAGAAAAGGCATCAAAATAGAGAAATCTGATTCCGACCCCGATGAACTTTATATGTACCGTCAACACCCGTATTTTCAATATCGTGACAATAACCCAGGAACCTCTAAACCACCAGGTTTTTCTAAACCAATGTGGAAAACGACGACTCGTATTAGAGGAACATCATATATCCCTAGAAGATTAGGAAAAAGAACCAAATCCGAAGAAGAAGAAGAAACCAGTGATTCAGATTAGAGGGGTGTGAGCATCTTGTGTAATAAATGTATTGTAGTGTGCTTGTACTTTTATGTTCTATGTAAAAATTGCTTGTATTGTTTATTATTACGAATCTAATCCTTGTCTATTTTACAGTATAAAAACAAAATGGACGTTAAGGATAGACAACCGAATATTTTAGAAGACCTACCAGAGGATATGATTGAGGAAATCTTGTCTAGAGTCGGTCTGAATTCATCAGCACATTTAGTTATGGCGAAATTAACTTGTCAAACATTTGAAAGACTTTCCTGAAATGCCTTAGTTTATAAAAGGCTTTCCTTTGATAGGTGGGGTATATCACATTAGGGAGACTTTAAGTTACGCCGTGTTTTCTTTAAAGTGTTAAATGTGGGGAACCCAAATGCAATTTTACGCTATGGGTTAAGAACCTATTTTGACTCAACATATCCCAACATAGGATTTCGTGAATTAGAAAGAGCTTCTAACATGCAACATAAAGAAGCATGTTATGCTTACGGGTTAGTGATGTTCGCTTCTTACCAAAGTAAGAAAAATAACATCGGATTGCAGATTTTAAATAAAACTTTCCCACAAGTGACGGATTCAGTAGTTGGGGTGAGAAACAAGGTTTTTAGATTATTACGGGGATGTTGGACATTACGAAACCCTCGTCCTTTTGACGACATTACAACATGCTGCCTAGCCAATGGTCATAACGGTTATTTTCCACAAGACCAAGGATGGGAAGTCGTCTTAGTAAAACCAGAATGCATGACTTTTTTCTGGACTTATGAATTACGTGTCTTTATTTCCTTTGCTGAACAACTTGCATATTAACTAGATTTATCTTCAAAACTGTCCTGTATCATAGTGTACTATATTTCATGTTATATGTAATATAGTGAAGTTGTAAGTTTGAAGAATATTTGTATGTGATATATTATTATAATCAGTTTTTCATATGGAATTGTAGTAGTTGAATTGTATATTAGCTACTAAGTATGAACTTAACGGGTAGGTAGTACCCGAATTTAAACTTATAAAACGCTAATATGAAGAAAAAGCTTTTATAAATGAGTTCATATTATGCTACGAGATACTATTGACTACTCTTAATATTCTGTATGATTAACTTGTTTCATTTGACTATTTTGAAGGAAATGGCACCGACTACTCGACACACCTTGAATATGAGCGAAGAGGAATTTCGTGCCTTTCTTGCTTCAAACATAGCCGCAGTACAGGCCGCGCTAAATAGCAACAATAACTCTGAATCTAGCAATACAGCTAACGGCACAAGAAATCGTGTAGGATGCTCCTACAAAGAATTCACTGCCTGCAAACCTTCAGAATTTGATGGGACCGAAGGACCAATCGGATTGAAACGGTGGACCGAGAAAGTTGAATCGGTATTTGCCATAAGAAAGTGTGCTGAATGAGACAAAGTGAAGTACGCTACGCATACCTTCACATGTATTGCGTTAACATGGTGGAATACCTATCTAGAGCAAGTGGGACAAGATGCTGCTTACGCGCTACCGTGGTCAGCATTCAAGCACTTGATGAACGAGAAGTACCGTCCCAGAACCGAGGTCAATAAGCTCAAGTCAGAACTTAGAGGGTTACGAACACAGGGATTCGATATTACTTCGTACGAAAGATGATTCACAGAATTGTGCCTATTGTGTCCGAGAGCGTTCGAAGATGAGGAAGAGAAGATCGACGCGTTTGTGAAAGGGTTACCGGAGAGAATCCAAGAAGATATAAGTTCACACGAGCCTGCCTCCATACAAAAGGCATGTAGAATGGCTCACAAACTAGTGAACCAGATTGAGGAAAGAATTAAAGAACAGGCGGCCGAAGAGGCCAACGTGAAGCTAGTCAAAAGAAAGTGGGAGGAAAACGGTGATAAAAGTCACCAAAACAACAACAACTATCCCAATAATCGCAACATCAATCACAACTACAACAAACGGGACAACAACAACAACAACTACAACAATCATCCTAACAACAATAACAACCGCAACAACAACAACAATCAGAAGCAGCTATGCCAAAGGTGTGAAAAGTATCACTCGGGGTTCTGCACCAAATTTTGCAACAAGTGTAAAAGAAATGGTCATAGCGCGGCGAAGTGTGAGGTCTACGGACCAGGGGTTAACAGAATGAAAGGAACAAATGGTGTCAGAACGAGTAATGGAAGAGCAAGTAGTGTCGGAGCAAGTTATGCCAATGTAGTTTGTTATAAATGTGGAAAACCGGACCACATTATTAGAAATTGCCTGAACCAGGAGAACACGAATGGACAAGGCCGCGGAAGAGTTTTAAATATTAATACGGCAGAGGCACAGGAAGACCCGGAGCTTGTTACGGGTACGTTTCTTATTGACAATAAATCTGCTTACGTTTTATTTGATTCGGGTACGGATAGAAGCAATATGAGTAGAGATTTTTGTGCTAAATTAAGTTGTCCATTGACGCCATTGGATAGTAAATTTTTACTCGAATTAGCAAATGGTAAATTAATTTCA
The DNA here is from genome assembly GCF_046630445.1 of Rutidosis leptorrhynchoides. Classification (NCBI taxonomy): domain Eukaryota; kingdom Viridiplantae; phylum Streptophyta; class Magnoliopsida; order Asterales; family Asteraceae; genus Rutidosis; species Rutidosis leptorrhynchoides. Next base: position 327,155,422 of record NC_092340.1, read on the forward strand.
GCAGATTATATATGCCAGAATCGAGAAATTAAACTGGGTAGTGAAATATTGAAGATTGATTTGATACCAGTAGAGTTAGGGAGTTTTGATGTAATAGTTGGCATGGACTGGCTGAAGGGGATGAAAGCAGAGATCTTATATTACAAAAATGCAATTCGCATTGTACGAGAAGAAGGAGAACCCTTAATGGTGTACAGAGAAAAGGGCAACACGAAGCTACATCTTATTAGTAATTTGAAGGCACAAAAACTAATAAGAAAAGGTTTATATGCTGTTCTAGCACACGTCGAGAATGTACAAGCTGAAGAAAAGAGCATCAATGATGTTTCCGTCGCAAAAGAATTTCCCGATGTATTTTCGAAAGAATTACCGGGACTACCTCCACATCGATCTGTTGAATTTCAAATAGATCTTGTACCAGGAGTTGCACCAATAGCTCCTGCTCCTTACAGACTCGCACCCAGAGAGATGAAAGAACTGCAAAGCCAACTGCAAGAACTATTAGAACGTGGTTTCATTCGACCAAGCACATCACCATGGGGAGCTCCTGTTTTGTTTGTCAAGAAGAAGGATGGTACATTTAGGTTGTGTATTGACTACAGAGAGTTAAATAAACTTACCATCAAAAACCGTTATCCACTGCCGAGAATTGACGACTTATTTGATCAACTACAAGACTCGTCGATTTATTCGAAAATCGATTTACGTTCTGGATATCATCAAATGCGAGTATAGGAGGATGATATTCCAAAAACTGCTTTTAGGACGCGTTATGGTCATTACGAGTTTATGGTTATGCCGTTTGGATTGACTAACGCACCAGCTGTGTTCATGGACCTTATGAATCGAGTGTGTGGGCCATATCTTGACAAGTTTGTCATTGTTTTCATCGATGACATACTTATTTACTCAAAGAATGATCAAGAGTACGAAGAACATTTGAGAAAAGTGCTAGAAGTATTGAGGAAAGAAAAACTGTACGCTAAGTTTTCAAAGTGTGCATTTTGGTTGGAAGAAGTTCAATTCAATCGGTCACATAGTGAACAAAGAAGGTATACAGGTGGACCCGGCAAAGATCGAAACAGTTGAAACGTGAGAAACCCCAAAAACTCCGAAGCATATACGTCAATTTTTAGGATTGGCTGGTTACTACAGAAGATTCATCCAAGATTTCTCCAAAATAGCAAAACCCTTGACTGCATTAACGCATAAAGGGAAGAAATTTGAATGAAAGGTTGAACAAGAGAAGGCGTTTCAGTTATTGAAGAAAAAGCTAACTACGGCACCTATATTGTCATTGCCTGAAGGGAATGATGATTTTGTGATTTATTGTGACGCATCAAAGCAAGGTCTCGGTTGTGTATTAATGCAACGAACGAAGGTGATTGCTTATGCGTCTAGACAATTGAAGATTCACGAGCAAAATTATACAACTCATGATTTGGAATTGGGTGCTGTTGTTTTTGCATTAAAGACTTGGAGGCATTATTTATATGGAGTCAAAAGTATTATATATACCGACCACAAAAGTCTCCAACATATATTTAATTAGAAGCAACTGAATATGAGACAACGCAGGTGGATTGAACTATTGAATGATTATGTTTTTGAGATTCGATACCACCCTGGGAAGGCGAATGTGGTAGCCAACGCTTTGAGTAGAAAGGACAGAGAACCTATACGGGTAAAAGCTATGAATATAATTATTCGTACTAACCTTACTACTCAAATAAAGGAGGCGCAATAGGGGGTTGTAAAAGAAGGAAAGTTGAAGAATGAGATACCCAAAGGATCAGAGAAACATCTTAATATTCGGGAAGACGGAACCCGATATAGGGCTGATAGAATTTGGATACCAAGGTTTGGAGATGTGAGAGAAATGGTACTTAAAGAAGCACATAAACCAGATATTCAATACATCCCGGAGCGGGGAAGATGTATAAAGATCTCAAGAAACACTTTTGGTGGACGGGTATGAAAGTCGATATTGCTAAATATGTACGAGAATGTTTGATGTGTTCTAAGGTCAAAGCTGAACATCAGAAACCATCAGGTCTACTACAACAACCTGAAATCCCGGAATGGAAATGGGAAAACATTACCATGGATTTCATTACTAAATTGCCAAGGACTGCAAGTGGTTATGATACTATTTGGGTAATAGTTGATCGTCTCGCCAAGTCAGCACACTTCCTGCCAATGAGAGAAGATGAAAAAATGGAGAAGTTGGCACGATTGTATTTGAAGGAGGTTGTATCCAGACATGGAATACCCGTCTCTATTATCTCTGATAGGGATGGTAGATTTGTTTCAAGGTTCTGGCAGACGTTGCAACAAGCATTGGGGACTCGTCTAGACATGAGTACTGCCTATCATCCACAAACTGATGGGCAGAGCGAAAGGATGATACAAACGCTTGAAGATATGCTACGAGCATGTGTTAATGATTTCGGAAACAGTTGGGATCGACACCTACCGTTAGCAGAATTTTTCTACAACAACAGTTATCATTCTAGTATTGAGATGGCGCCGTTTGAGGCACTTTATGGTAGAAAGTGCAGGTCTCTGATTTGTTGGAATGAAGTGGGGGATAGACAGATTATGGGTCCGGAGATAATACAAGAAACTACCGAGAAAATCATCCAAATTCAACAACGATTGAAAACCGCCCAGAGTCGACAAAAGACCTACGCGGATAGTAAAAGAAAAGATATAGAGTTTGAAATTGGAGAAATGGTCATGCTTAAGGTTTCACCTTGGAAAGGCGTTGTTCGATTTGGTAAACGGGGGAAACTAAATCCAAGGTACATTGGACCATTCAAGATTATAGATCGTGTCGGACCAGTAGCTTACCAACTGGAGCTACCTCAACAACTCGCGGCTGTACATAACACTTTCCACGTCTCGAATTTGAAGAAATATTTTGCTAAAGAAGATCTCACTATTCCGTTGGACGAAATCCAAATCAATGAAAAACTTCAATTCATTGAAGAACCCGTCGAAATAATGGATCGTGAGGTTAAGAGACTTAAGCAAAACAAGATACCGATTGTTAAGGTTCGATGGAATGCTCATAGAGGACCCGAGTTCACCTGGGAGCATGAAGATCACATGAAGAAGAAATACCCGCATCTATTTCCAGAAGATTCGTCAACACCTTCAACAGCTTAAAATTTCGGGACGAAATTTATTTAACGGGTAGGTACTGTAGTGACCCGAACTTTTCCATGTTTATATATATTAATTGAGATTGATATTTACATGACTAAATTTTTTCAACGTGTTAAGCAATCAAACTTGTTAAGACTTGATTAAATGAAATAAGTTTCATATAGACAATTGATCACCCAAGTTGACCGGTGATTCACGAACGTTACAAATTTGGAAAAACTACATGTTGTGGTATATATAGACATATATATATGGTTGACATGAGATTATGATGAGTAAGTATCTCACTAAGTATATTAACAATGTGTGATATACATAAGAAATGAGATTACTAAGTTAAGAAACTCGAAATGATATATATAACGATTATCGTTATGATAACGTCTACTAAATATATATGTATCATATTAAGATATTGATACACTATATTTAACATGATAAAATGATATTTAAATATATCATTAAGTGTGTTAACAATGAACTACATATGTAAAAATAAGACTACTAACTCAAGAATTACGAAACGGGACTTATATGTAACGATTATCGTTGTAACGATATTTTAATGTATATATCATATTAAGAGATATTCATACATCATAATATCATGATAATATAATAATTTAACATCTCATTTGATATAATAAACATTGGGTTAACAACATTAATTGAGATCGTTAACTTAAAGGTTTCAAAACAACACTTACATGTAACGACTAACGAAGACTTAACGACTCCATTAGAATGTATATACATGTTGTGTTTTGATATGTATTCTTATACTTTTTAAAGACTTCAAGACACATATCAGAGTACTTCTACTTAACAAAAATGCTTACAATTACATCCTCGTTCAGTTTCATCAACAATTCTACTCGTATGCACCCGTATTCGTACTCGTACAATACACAGCTTTTAGATGTATGTACTATTGGTATATACACTCCAATGATCAGCTCTTAGTAGCCCATTTGAGTCACCTAACACATGTGGGAGCCATCATTTGGCAACTAGCATGAAATATCTCATAAAATTACAAAAAAAATTAGTAATCATTCATGACTTATTTACATGAAAACAAAATTACATATCCTTTATATCTAATCCATATACCAACGACCAACAACACCTACAAACACTTTCATTCTTCAATTTTCTTCATCTAATTGATCTCTCTCAAGTTCCATCTTCAAGTTCTAAGTGTTCTTCATAAATTCCATAAGTATAGTTTCATAAAAATCAAGAATACTTCCAAGTTTGCAAGTCTACTTCCAAGCTTTCTAATCCATTCCAAGTAATCATCTAAGATCAAGGAACCTTTGTTATTTACAGTAGGTTATCTTTCTAATTCAAGGTAATATTCATATTCAAACTTTGATTCAATCTCTACAACTATAACAATCTTAATTCGAGTGAAAATCTTACTTGAACTGTTTTCGTGTCATGATTCTGCTTCAAGAACTTTCAAGCCATCCAAGGATCCTTTGAAGCTAGATCCATTTTTCTCATTTCCAGTAGTTTTATCCAGAAAACTTGAGGTAGTAATGATGTTAATAACATCATTCGATTCATACATATAAAGCTATCTTATTCGAAGGTTTAAACTTGTAATCTCTAGAACATAGTTTAGTTAATTCTAAACTTGTTCGCAAACAAAAGTTAATCCTTCTATCTTGACTTTTAAAATCAACTAAACACATGTTCTATATCTATATGATATGCTAACTTAATGATTTAAAACCTGGAAACACGATGAACACCATAAAATCGGATATACGCCGTCGTAGTGAAACCGGGGGCTGTTTTGGTTTGGATAATTAAAAACTATGATAAACTTTGATTTAAAAGTTGTTCTTCTGGGAAAATGATTTTTCATATGAACATGAAACTATATCCAAAAATCTTGGTTAAACTCAAAGTGAAAGTATATTTTTCAAAATGGTCATCAAGATGTCGTTCTTTCGACGGAAATGACTACCTCTTTAGTAATTGACATGTAACTTAAATTTCCGACTATAAACCTATACTTTTTCTGTTTGGATTCTCAAATTAGAGTTCAATATGAAACCATAGCAATTTGATTCACTCAAAACGGATTTAAAATGAAGAAGTTATGGGTAAAACAAGATTAGATATTTTTGATCTTTTTAGCTATGGGAAATGTTTAACAAATCTATACAAATCATATCCTAGCTAACTTATATTGTATTATACATGTATTCTAATATATTATGTAATCTTGGGATACCATAGACACGTATGCAAATGTTTTGACATATCATATCGACCCATGTATATATATTATTTGGAACAACCATAGACACTCTATATGCAGTAATGTTAGAGTTAGCTATACAGGGTTGAGGTTGATTCCAAAAATATATATACTTTGAGTTGTTATTTAGCCTAAGACGTGTATACACTGGGTCGTGGATTGATTCAAGATAATATATATCGATTTATTTCTGTACATCTAACTGTGGACAACTAGTTGTAGGTTACTAACGAGGACAACTGGCTTAATACACTCAAATCTTTAAAACATAATAAAAATGGTTGTAATTATATTTTGATCATACTTTGATATATATGTACATATTTGTATAGGTTCGTGAATCGATCTGTGGCCAAGTCTTATTTTCGAGGAAGGAAATATCTGTGAAAGTGAGTTATAGTCCCACTTTTAAAATCTAATATTTTTGGGATGAGAATACATGCAGGTTTTATAAATGATTTACAAAATAGACACAAGTACGTGAAACTACATTCTATGGTTGAATTATCGAAATCAAATATGCCCCTTTTTATTAAGTCTGGTAATCTAAGAATTAGGGAATAGACACCCTAATTGACGCGAATCCTAAAGATAGATCTTTGGGCCTAACAAACCCCATCCAAAGTACCGGATGCTTTAGTACTTCGAAATTTATATCATATCCGAAGGGTGTTCCGGAATGATGGGGATATTCTTATATATGCATCTTGTTAATGTCGGTTAGCAGGTGTTCACCATATGAATGATTTTTATCTCTATGTATGGGATGTGTATTGAAATATAAAATCTTGTTGTCTATTGTTACGATTTGATATATATAGGTTAAACCTATAACTCACCAACATTTTTGTTAACGTTTAAAGCATGTTTATTCTCTGGTGAATACTAAGAGCTTCCGCTGTTGCATACTAAAATAAGGACAAGATTTGGAGTCCATGTTTGTATGATATTGTGTAAAAACTGCATTCAAGAAACATATGTCGATGTAATATATTTCTATTGTAAACCATTATGTAATGGTCGTGTGTAAACCGTATATTTTAGATTATCATTATTTGATAATCTACGTAATGTTTTTAAAACCTTTATTGATAAAATAAAGGTTATGGTTGTTTTAAAAATGAATGCAGTCTTTGAAAAACGTCTCATATAGAGGTCAAAACTTCGCAATGAAATCAATTAATATGAAATGTTTATAATCAATATGAACGGGACATTTCACACCATCTGCTATATCGATGTCTTTTCGTGTAGTAATGTCGCATCCTTGGTAGAATATTTGTACTATTTGATAAGTGTCTAAACCATGTTGCGGATATCCTCTTAACAACTTTCCAAATCTTGTCCATGCCTCATATAATGTTTCATTTGGCTTTTGTGTGAACCTAACTATTTCTCCATGAAGTCTCACGGCTTTAGATGCTGGAAAGAATTGTTTAAGAAATTTTTCAACTAAGACATCTCATGTATCAATCGCCCCTTCAAGTAATGATTCTAACCAATCTTTGGCTTCTCCCTTTAAAGTCTAGGGAAATAACATGAGATAGATATGTTCATCCTCAACTTCTCTGATTTTGAATAGAGTACATATCCTATTAAAGGTACGAAGATGTTCGTTTGGATCTTCCTTCGGCGCACCACTAAATTGGCATTGATTAGTTACCATGTGTAGAATTTGTCCTTTGATTTCATAATCTGGCACATTAATGTCTGGTTGAGTAATTGCATGACCTTGGCCAGTGCGTTTAGCTCTCATTCAGTCTTCCATACTTAGAGGTTCCAGATTTTCCATGATTGAATTTGTTGAATCTGAATCACTAGAGGATTCTGACTTAATGGTTTCTTCCTCGACAATCTCTGGATGAGTAATTTGTGGTTCATGAGGAATGATTAGTGGTTCAGGATCTCTGAATTGTCCTTGAATATCCTCTGGGTTCTCAATTGTGAGGTCGGGTTCGAAAAATGGATTATCGAAAATTTGAATTGGAGTACTTGTTCGACTAGATGACGATTCTAAAGAAAAATCAACGACGACAATGTTGGCTAGATGTCTTGATCGAGTTACAGGTGGTGAACGTTTGAAAAGTGGTGAACGTTTTGCTCGGTGCATTCACTGAATATCCTATAAGTTATAAAAATAAAAATTATATAAGTTATCAAATTAATAGACTTTTCTGATTTTGCCCACGTTTTGAATAGCCAATAGATGCAGCAGGTAGCCAGGACCCTTTAAATCGGAAGCCCACAACTCGCCACTAACAAATCCAACTATTACTACGAACCAGAAAATTTTGGATGTCTATCAATTTAACCACTTAAAATAATTTTTCGTCGAAGTTTTAAAGAAAATAAAAAAAATTCTATGTCCTAAAAACTAGAGCGTCGAGAAATAAGAAAGAAAAAGAGTGCGTCAAAAAACGTCGAAAAGTAATCGTCGAAAAACAAACAGTCGAAAAATAAAAATAAGAAAGTAAAGCGTCGAAACTTAAAAGTCTACAAACTAAAAATTAAAATTTACATCTAAAGGTATTAAAGCTTAGACGAATTCTAAATCCAAAACAGAAATAACTTAAAATGTACTAAAATCTTAAAACGGCGTCGCAAAATTCTAAAGCACCTAAATCTTAGTTGAAAGAAAAAGCACTTAAGGGATTTTACGGCAAAGCCTAAAAATCTAGAAATAAAAATAAACTACGGCAAAAACTAACCTTAAAACTAATTACGAACGAAAAATATACAAAATTACGCTTGAACGATTAAAATGATACGAAATATAAAAATAAAACTTAAAGTTATAAAAATACAATTTTTATATTATTTTTATATAAAGTATTTTATTAAAATATTAGCTTTATATATTAATAAAACTAATTAAAACTTAAAAATACAAAATTTAATTAAAACTAATTATATTAAATTAAACCCTAATTAGGTTAAGTAGTAATAATAATAATTAATTAAAAACCTAAACCGTAATTATGGCATACCAGGTCTGGTGTGTTAGAAGACCTCATGCGGTCGCATGGGTTTAGACCTTACTTCTCATGCGATCGCATGAGCTGCAGGTTCAGATTAAATGCAGGCCAAAAATTCGCAGGTTCGGTTTTTTTTTTTTTTTACTTTTTACTTTATATTCTTTACTAAATTTATATAAGTAATATTTATAACAAAATTTTTTAAAAACTAAAGAAAAATACTTTTATACTTTATAAAATATATTTTCTTTTTACACACTTAAATAGATATATATATATATATATATATATATATATATATATATATATATATATATATATATATATATATATATATATATTTCTTATGTTTTTATATTTTTGTATTTTTAACAAAATATTTTTACAAAATAAGAAATATTATATTTTTACAAAAATATCTTAAAAACTAATTTTTTTTATAGCGTTTTGCTTTCGGCATTGTTGAGATCCCCGGCAGCGGCGCCAAAAATACTTGATGTTATGCGAGGTGTATACGAAATAGTTATTAATTTTACTACGAAATACTATTAAATACGATACAATTTTACACAAGTAATTTATATATTTATAGAGTGGATATACCTAAACCTGCTACAACACTATAGGCAGTGTACCTAATCGTAAAGTAGTGTAGTTTTTAGTAAGTCCGGTTCATTCCGCAGGGAGCTAGCCAAGTTTAACGCTATATTTTTAAAACTATATTTATATATATATATATATATATATATATATATATATATATATATATATATATATATATATATATATATATATATATATATTATAAAAAGGGGGTTTTACCGTTTAATGACCGGTTTGTCGATTTTATGTCTTAAGTTGCAATTAAAACCTAATGTAAAATATTAAATATACAAATGACTTAATTTAAAACGTAAAGTAAATGACGATAAATAAAAATGCGATAATTGAAAGTACGATAATTAAAAGTGCAATAAATAAAATGACAGTAAATAAAAGTGCGATGAGATATAAAATAAAGGAATTATGCTTATTTAAACTTCCGTAATCATGATGTTTGACGTGTTGATTTTAGTTTATTGCCATGGGTTAATTGTCCTTTGTCCTGGATTATTCGATATGTCCATCTGGTTTTTGTCCATAACTGTCCATCAGTCATAAATATAAAGTGCGAGTGTCCTTGTCAAATTATCCTTATACCCGAAGTCAAATATTCCAACTAAGTGGGGACTTAAACTGTAATAAGGTTTTAATACATTGTTAATGATTACACCAGGTTATCAACTGTGTGCAATCCAAGGTTTTAATAGTTTATTATCAATTACACCAAGTATCCTTGTGTCACGACCCTACTTTTTCCATTATCTTTTATCGTTAATTATTTAACGACCGTTAACTGTTATTCGTACCACGTCATTTCTATGACCAATATTATTATTTTTATAATAATATATATATTAATTATTATGTGTTATGTGAATATTTTTATTCATATTTTGAGTTATACGTTTCTACGTGTCGCGGATTTCTATCCGTCGAATCTTTTCGGTTTTCAAACCAACGGTCGAGTTTTTTAGGATATTTAAATTCTAATTATTTTAAATATGATATTTTAAGATCATATAATTATATATAGTATTTATATTTATTTTTCGTCGCGTATTCGTTATCTTTCCGGATTTTCAATCGCGTAAGCGTGTTTTCGCGTTTCGGGTTTCGTTCGGGCTTTCGGGCCACAAGGAATTATACACTTAGAAAGTTTGGGCCATGGGACCCACCCCATGACCTCCATTCGGCCGACCCATCAAGGGGGGAGTATACTCCCTTGATTTTCCCATTTTTCCATTTTATTTTTACATTCCACATTTTTAATCAAAACCTAATTTGTGCTCTCTCCTCCTCCTTCTTCTTTTTGGGCAATGACTACCACAACCATCATCATCATCATCTTGCTTCAACAAATAGCTTGGACCACCATGTAAGACCCAAATATTTATTGTACATAATGTATTTATGGTGTACGATGCGTGTATGAAGGGTACGTGTTGCTTGCTCGAACGCCGAAGGAAAATGGATGTTGTCTGAAGTGAAAAGGTGTGTACGTATCTTTTCAACCCCAAATAAAATTTGTGTTGATGTTTCAAAGCCTTACCATTGGAAAAGAAATCTTATTACGTTTCCAACGATATGTGATTCATCGAAAACGGAGTTACGGTCGAAAAGTTATGGCCAAAACAAGTTGCTGAAACCTGTTTTGGGCTCGACCACAAATTCCAGTTGTTTGGAGTGGCGCTCCACCTTTTGGCGCGGCGCGCCGATTGCCCCTGAAGCATTTTTCAGCCTTTTTAAAAGGTTCAAATGAGGGGTACTTTGGTCTTTTCATTTAGGGTCGGTTTAGGGTCACCAAAATTAATCTAGAACTCCATTGGAGCTCATTTCTCACCCACACAAACACTCTCATCCATATCTAGAGAGAGAGGAAGAGTTCTAGAGTGAGAGAGCTTGAATTGGAGAATAAGGAGTTGGATTCTCACCAAAGCTCGGGTTTTAAAGTTGTTCATCTCACTCCTAGCTATGTTTTGGTAGTATTGGTAAGTTCTAACTCCAAATTTCATTTGTTAGATTTGATATTCAAGTTAAGGTTTGAGATTGTTAGTTGTAAAACCCATTTGGTTGATGAAGAGGGTTTATGGAAACTTGCTATTTTGATATTTGGCGGGTTTTGGGTTGGTTAATGATTTAACCATGTTTAAGACTTGTAAATGGTGTATAATCACTAATGTTAGTGATTATTGGTGTTTTGGAAACCATTAGGGTTCTTATGGTTGACTAATTTTGACTAGAGTCAAAATTAGGGTTTGTTGATGATTATGACTCAATTGCCGATTTAATAAGGTTTATAAATTTAAAATGGATTAAGTTAAAGCATAGAACTGAGTTAAATATGTTTTGGTGTCAAAACTTGCTAATGGCGTGATATTGACTTCTTATGGGTCAAATTAGGGTTTAAGTGTAATTTTGGGCAATATAGGTGTTTAACACCTATGATTGGGTTTGATTGGCATATTAGGACCAGTCTCACTTGTGTTAGTGATTATTAGTTAGTTTGGGTGCGGTTTATGCTTGGAAGTGCAAATGGGTCGAAATTGCACTTATTGGTGTTTTGGGCATAAGCTAGAGTGTTTAGCTTATTTGTTTGTGAATTACTTAGGTAATTTGCATTTGGACGATTAGGAGCTCAAGCGGGATTGCTTTTCAAGTAATCAAGGTAAGTGGAATATTTATACGCTTATGTATATAATTTGGTTGCTTGTGTGCGATGTGGTAAGTGACATCCGTTAGGATTCACTTTTCGTGGACCACGATTGAGATAGGAAAATATAGTGAGTGATATACGTGTGGATAGCACTTCGTTGGCTATATTCATTTTGTGTTTGTGGCGAGTGATTAACGTTTGACCTATCGCTCTTTGTCAGCCACGTGTGTATGTGTGTGTTTGGGCATGTAGCGAGTGATTAACGTATGACCTATCACTCTTTGTCGGCTACATGTGCATGTTTAGATATGTGGTGAGTGATTAATGTTTGACCTATCGCTCTTCCTCGGCCACATATGTGTGTTGGGGTAAGTGGTGAGTGTTACCCATTTGGGGATCCACTCTTCGTTGGCCACTTATCGTGGGATGGTAAGCGGTTTCACTTTTCGTTGGCCATCCTTGTGATTGAGGTAAGTGTTAACGTTTCGGTTGCACTTTTCGTCGGCCTCATGGTGCGTAGTGGTGAGTAGTTAACGATTTTGACCTACTACTCTTCGTCGGCCACGTACGCGTGCGATGGGTGGTGAGTAGTTAACGATTTTGACCTACTACTCTTCGTCGGCCACCATCGAGTCGAATGTCGACATTGGGTATATTGGGATGTGTAATTTTATTAGCATTGTACGTATTTGTATTTGGCGTATATTATTGTTGAGATCTCTATGCTAATGATGTTGACTTGTTGTACGTACGATTATTCGTTTATTCGATATTGCAGTTTGCTAATGTTATTGTGTTGTTGTGTAGGTGTATGCAAGTAATTGGATTATGTATGTATGCGTATAAGTATTGCATTCACTATGCATTAGCTTACCCTCTCGTTGTTTACATTTTTAGGTTCGGAGGCGGACGTGGCAAGGGTATGCTCAGGATTTAGATGATTTCCCTTTTTGGGTGCTTGCTTGGATTACTTGTGGATTCGGCCTAGGATTTGGGTAGTTTATCCCCAAACATCATGCTCGTAATTTGTTTGGAAATTAAACTAATGTGGTCGAAACTCAAACTTTTGTATGAAACTCGTAAACCGGCCGATGTGGGCCCCACTTTGTAAAACTTAATTTAGGTTTGAATCGTGTTAGTTTTACATATTTGAAGATGTGGGTAAAAGCGTTTCGTCTAAATATGTCGGGAAGTGGCCAATCTTTTTTACGTTTAAAGACTTTTTGGACAGACCAGTTTGGCGCGCCGCGCGGCCATATGGCGCGCCGCGCCATTTGCTGAAGAAACAAAATATTTTTTTTATTTTTGCATATTTCGGTTGCATAAGGGTTGGGTTGTTACAAGTGGTATCAGAGCATGGTCTAAGGGATTTAGGCGACTTGAGATAGGTGCCTAGACTTAGACTTTATTGTGTGTACGCTTTATACGGGACTTGTAGGACTTTGGGTCTAATCAGGAATTGTTAGTGCTTTGATTTATATGAACTAACATTGTGCTAATTGATTTGTGTTATGTTTAGCAATCATCAAGCGAGATGGACGTTGTACTAGCGAGTTAATGCGACGTGTTCGCTTAACAATGATTAGCTACCGTTGTTACAGGTTCAAATCGTGTCAAACGAGCGATGTACGACGATTGTTGAGCAAGATGGGGTAGTGTGGTGTATATGTATATACCTATGTGTTATGTCCTTTCATTTCGTTGCTTAATTACTTCGTTTTATAGAATGAAGATGAGAAATGGACACGACTCCAATGATGGAAGTACGAGTGAGGACGTTGAGTTCACGGCCAAAGTTGAGGCCATCTTTAAACGTCAAAAAGATGAGTTTCTCGAAGATGTTAAGAAGATGTTCCTAGATACGATTGACGAGCAACTAGTCAATGTGGTAAAGGAGCAAGTTAAGGCCGTTCTTCAAGAGGATAATGTGAGGAGACGAGACTTTTTTTTTAAGAATTTCAAGGATTCTCAACCTCTCACCTTTGAAGGTGAACGGGACCCACTTAAGAGTGCCCGTTGGATCTCTGATATGGAGGGGGATTTTCGTACGTGTGAATACCCTCTCGATAAAAAGATGAGATATGGTTGTAGCATGTTAAGAGGTGATGCTAAATTGTGGTGGGACGCGAAGATCCGACTTTATGGCGAAGAACAATGCATGGAGTTCACCTGGGATGAATTCAAGAAAGAGTTTTTTGACGAATACCGAACTTCGGCCGATCTTACAAGGCTTAAGGACGAGTTACGTTCCTTGAGGCAAGGGTCGATGGATTTGAACACTCTCAAATCCGTGTTTTTGTCAAAGACCCAATTTTGCCCGGAGTATGTCGGTAATGATAAAATGTTGAAGGAAGACTTCTATCGAATCTTGAACGATGGTTATCAAGAGAAGATTAGCGTAAACGTGGTGAAAACTTTTGACGAGTTGTTTGACATGGCGAAGGGTTTTGAGGTGCTTGTCCTTAGGAAAAGTGTTCCCGATGTTAGTAAGCGGAAGTCCGAGACTACGATGCATTCGAACAAGAAAAGTAAGAGCACTTCCGAGGGTAGCGGAAGTGTGAAGAAGAGTGGCACCGGTGGTTTTGTGCCCACGTGTTATAATTGCGGGGAACGGGGTCATTTGTCGCGTGAATGTACGAATGCGAAGTCTAACAAGGTTACTGGTTTTAATTGTCGAAAGGAGGGACACCGAAAGTCGGCGTGCCCGGATCTAGTTGGTGATGCATGAGAACCTGACGACGGTGTTCAGGTACTTTTCGACTATCTTATTGAAACGTACTTATGATGTTGTGTAATGCGTTTTGTGTTAGTGCGTAGTGTAATGAGGGGTAGCGTTCCTTGTGGAATTACCCTATGTTGATGGTCTGGTTGTAGGGCGAAGGGCGTAAGACTTGGTGCAACCAAGCATTCCTTGATATTTGGGAAATGTTTATACCAAGCCATATGGGTGGTTTTGGTGTTCGGATGTTAGAGCGTGTTCGCTTTTGTGTTGAAGTTGATGAACCATGAGGTTCGACGGGTGGGATGAAACCCGAGAAATCGAGTGTTGATCTCGATGTATGTTGGTAAAGGAGTCTACGTGACGCGACATTAGGTGCCTCTTTTATACCTACTAGCGTGGTGTTCGACTCCGATTGTGTTGCGGTTACATTGTACTTAGGGTACCAAGGAGAAACCCTTAGGTACATGAGTGACTAGGTGGAATTTGACAAACTAAAGCAATTGGATTATTGCGGGGGTATGGTTTGTGTAATTGTGTTACACCTTTCGTTCGAAGTGTTTAAGGATTGATTGAAATCCTTCGGGTGCTCAAGATTAGAGCAAGATATGGTGATGGGTCGTGTGAACCTAATTGTTGGTAAAGTCTACTTTTGGTAGCATTGTACGATTTGTGGATATGGAACGTAGTTTCAAGTGGGGGAGTTATACTCCCGCACGAGGGGACCTTAGGGTGAGAATTCGGATAATGCATATGGTAGATCCGAAACTTGTGTTGGGACCTAGTTTGGTCGATTTGTGGTAGAGTACAATTTCGATTAAATTATACTTATGATTTTGGATTTGAATTATCACCGGGGTGGTAATGTGGTAAATCTCGTTGAGAGATAAAGGACGTGTTTGGCGAGCAAGGTGAAATCCCTCGGTTAAGGGATGTGTGTGTGGCGGATTCTCTTTTAGAGAATTTTTGTTTTGTGCCTATGTTCGATATAGGTGGTTCTTGCTCGATTGTGTGAATGGTTAGTGGTATCCGTTAGGATTCACTATGGTGTAGCAGAGCGCGATGTTACGTTACTCGTTGTTCGAGGCCAAAAGGGCGTTGATTGGTGAAGCATGACCTTCGAGGTCCGCTGACTTCATCATGGTATTTTTGATTGGTGAAGCATGACCTTCGGGGTCCGCTGACTTCATCATGGGTGTAGTGTTATATCGGTGAAGCATGACCGTTGACGGGGTCCGCTGACTTCATCCGGTGTTGAGTGATATATCGGTTGTTTTATACACCGATGGTGGGTCTGTAAGGATTCATGTGGTTCGATCTTCAACGTTCGGATTGTTGACTTTAGGTTGAGACTTGGTCGCTTTTAGCGTGGTCCTTGGTAAAGGTACGCTAAGGAATTGATATCTCGGTTCGAGATTGGTCGAGTTTTTCCCGATGTGAGGGATTGAGCAAGGTTTTAGTGCTCGGTTGGTGGATTTGATAAATCGCGGGTGACGATTTAGTTGTTAAAGGTGATTCATTGGGAAGAATTGTCTAGGAAAGTTCGGATTGGGACTTATGATTGAGGACCGTTGAGTAGGTCCGGATTGGTTAAGTGGAGAAGATCACGAGGACGTGATCGAGTTTAAGTGGGGGAGAGTTGTAAGACCCAAATATTTATTGTACATAATGTATTTATGGTGTACGATGCGTGTATGAAGGGTACGTGTTGCTTGCTCGTACGCTGAAGGAAACTAGACGTTGTCTGAAGTGACAAGGTGTGTACGTATCTTTTCAACCCCAAATAAAGTTTGTGTTGGTGTTTCAAAGCCTTACCATTGGAAAGGAAATCTTATTATGTTTCCAACGATATTTGATTCATCGAAAACGGAGTTATGGTCGAAAAGTTATGGCCAAAACAAGTTGCTGAAACCTGTTTTGGGCTCGACCACAAATTCCAGTTATTTGGAGCGGCGCTCCACCTTTTGGTGCGGCGCGCCGATTGCCCCTGAAGCATTTTTCAGCCTTTTTAAAAGGTTCAAATGAGGGGTACTTTGGTCTTTTCATTTAGGGTCGGTTTAGGGTCACCAAAACTGATCTAGAACTTCATTGGAGCTCATTTCTCACCCACACAAACACTCTCATCCATATCTAGAGAGAGAGGAAGAGTTCTAGAGTGAGAGAGCTTGAATTGAAGAAGAAGGAGTTGGATTCTCACCAAAGCTCGGGTTTTAAAGTTGTTCATCTCGCTCCTAGCTATGTTTTGGTAGTATTGGTAAGTTCTAACTCTGAATTTCATTTGTTAGATTTGATATTCAAGTTAGGGTTTGAGATTGTTAGTTGTAAAACCCATTTGGTTGATGAAGAGGGTTTATGGAAACTTGCTATTTTGATATTTGGCGGGTTTTGGGTTGGTTAATGATTTAACGATGTTTAAGACTTGTAAATGGTATATAATCACTAGTGTTAGTGATTATTGGTGTTTTGGAAACCATTAGGGTTCTTATGGTTGACTAAGAGTCAAAATTAGGGTTTATTGATGATTATGACTCAATTGCCGATTTAATAAGGTTTATAAACTTAAAATGGATTAAGTTGAAGCATAGAACCGAGTTAAATATGTTTTGGTGTTAAAACTTGCTAATGGCGTGATATTGAGTTCTTATGGGTCAAATTAGGGTTTAAGTGTTATTTTGGGCAAGATAGGTGTTTAACACCTATGATTGGGTTTGATTGGCATATTAGGACCATTCTCACGTGTGTTAGTGATTATTGGTTAGTTTGGGCGCGGTTTGTGCTTGGAAGTGCAAATGGGTCGAAATTGCACTTATTGGTGTTTTGGGCATAAGCTAGAGTGTTTAGCTTATTTGTTTGTGAATTACTTAGGTAATTTGCATTTGGACGATTAGGAGCTCAAGCGGGATTGCTTTTCAAGTAATCAAGGTGAGTGGAATATTTATACGCTTATGTATATAATTTGGTTGCTTGTGTGCGATGTGGTAAGTGACATCCGTTAGGATTCACTTTTCGTGGACCACGATTGAGATGGGAAAATATAGTGAGTGATATCCGTGTAGATAGCTCTTCGTTAGCTATATTCGTTTTGTGTTTGTGGCGAGTGATTAACGTTTGACCTATCGCTCTTTGTCGGCCACGTGTGTATGTGTGTGTTTGGGCATGTAGCGAGTGATTAACGTATGACCTATCACTCTTCGTCGGCTACATGTGTATCTTTAGATATGTGCTGAGTGATTAATGTTTAACCTATCGCTCTTCCTCGGCCACATATGTGTGTTGGGGTAAGTGGTGAGTGTTACCCGTTTGGGGATCCGCTCTTCGTTGGCCACTTATCGTGGGATGGTAAGCGGTTTCGCTTTTCGTCGGCCATCCTTTTGATTGAGGTAAGTGTTAACATTTCGGTTGCACTTTTCGCCAGCCTCATGGTGTGTAGTGGTGAGTAGTTAACGATTTTGACCTACTACTCTTCGTCGGCCACGTACGCGTGCGATGGGTGGTGAGTAGTTAACGATTTTGACCTACTACTCTTCGTCGGCCACCATCGAGTCGAATGTCGACATTGGGTATATTGGGATGTGTAATTTTATTAGCATTGTACGTATTTGTATTTGGCGTATATTATTGTTGAGATCTCTATGCTAATGATGTTGACTTGTTGTACGTACGATTATTCGTTTATTCGATATTGCGGTTTGCTAATGTTATTGTGTTGTTGTGTAGGTGTATGCAAGTAATTGGATTATGTATGTATGCGTATAAGTATTGCATTCACTAAGCATTAGCTTACCCTCTCGTTGTTTACATTTTTAGGTTCGGAGGCGGAGGTGGCAAGGGTATGCTTGGGATTTAGATGATTTCCCTTTTTGGTTGCTCGCTTGGATTACTTGTGGATTCGGCCTAGGATTTGGGTAGTTTATCCCCAAACATCATGCTCGTAGTTTGTTTGGAAATTAAACTAATGTGGTCGAAACTCAAACTTTTGTATGAAACTCGTAAACCGGCCGATGTGGGCCCCACTTTGTAAAACTTAATTTATATTTGAATCGTGTTAGTTTTACATATTTGAAGATTTGGGTAAAAGCGTTTCGTCTAAATATGTCGGGAAGTGGCCAATCTTTTTCACGTTTAAAGACTTTTTGGACAGACCAGTTTGACGCGCCGCGCGGCCATATGGCGCGCCACGCCATTTGCTGAACAAACAAAATATTTTTTTTATTTTTGCATATTTCGGTTGCATAAGGGTTGGGTTGTTACACACCAATTGTTATACATAAACGCGTTCTACTAATCATCCTCTACACGATTCTATCACTTGTTTCTCGATTAGGGTATGAACCCTAACCCTAGAACTTTTGATTTTTCATTATTTTTCTATTTTTGATGTCTATTTTAATAGTATGATGATTACTTGTTGTTGTAATGATGTTTGTATGCGTAGAATTACTCAAATACATATGTTTTCGGTTTGATTTAATTGGCACAGCAGATTTTTGTTCAATTATGGATTTGTGACTGATATAAAAGTGAAAATAAAGTATCTAGATGAGTTCCACTCATCAAGACATTAATTTTAGACTCCGGATTCATGTCGTTTCGATTCCCGGAGCCCTAGATATGATCAAAATGGTATTTTGTTAAGATTGAAATGTGATATTGATATGAACCTGGTTTGGTCCGACTTTGTGACCATATTTGGTGACTTTAGGGTGTGTTAGTGTGTTAGGATTGATGATGGGATGAACTTTCATGTTCATGTCATCTCAATCCGAGCCACAAATCACCCGTTATGGCTAAAACACGTTTTTGATTAAATTGAAGTTCCAAGTGGTGTAATGGCTGATCACCATGACTTGTGGACTGTTCTTGGTATGTTCTTGAGTGCACCAAAGTGTCAGGTGGTTCGATTAGGCAGAGATATATATAAGGCTCGCCGAAAACCGACACCCGGGGCTCAAGATACGACCCGATGAACTTTTGATTTAAAACTTATTATTAATTATTAAACTTATGATATAAATAATGAATTTCATTATCATTTAATTACTTATGATATAAAAAGTAATTATTAAATTTTAAGACTTATGATATATATTCATTATATCATTTAATTATTACTTATGATTTAATTAACATTTTAATTAAAACTTATGATTAATAATACTTTATTATTAATGGAAAATACTTATGATAAGTATTAAACTTATATTATAAGATTATTATTAAAAGACTTATAATAAGGATTAATTAATTATTTAATTATTATAAGGCTTAGTTATTATTTAATTATAATCTAACTATTAAATACTTATGAATTAATAATTATAATTAGAAACTTATGATATAATTAATAATTCATTATTAATAATACTTATGAGATGATTTAAAATTTATTATTAATTAATAATAGTTATATTATGACTAATATTTAATTAATTAATTAAATACTTATGTTATATTAATTATATCATTTAAACTTATATTAACTTTAATAATTCATTTTAATTTAATTAAACTTATGTTATGACATAATTAGACATATTTAACTTTAAATAATATTATAACTTACATTGTTATTATAACTTACACTTTTTAAATTAACGTTGACTATGTTTGACCAAGGTTGACTTTTGAGTTGACTTTTGGTTGACTTTGACTTTCAGTTGACTTTTGTTGACTTTCTAATTAAGGAAACTTTCCTAACTTATAAAATTTCCAAAAATAGCAACTTTCTAAATTTGGAAATTTTCCAAAAATAGAAACTTTCCAAAAATAGAAACTTTCCAAAAATAGAAACTTTCCAAAAATGGAAACCTGCTAAAAATAGAAACTTTCTAAAAATAGAAAGTGTGTGTCCGTAAGCTGTTTCGATCAAACCGATGCATGCTGAGTATTGTTCTATGTCTACTTGCAACATGTACAATAGCTATCATACTAAGACTTGACCTAAGTTAGTTATTTATATCGACCTGCTTTATTTATAGGTCGGCATTGTGATCATTCCTGATCACTGTACTCCATTTGCTGTTCGCTTATTTGTGTTGGTTACTTCGTTACTATTAAGGTGAGCTATAGTCCCGTTTTTACATACTTTTCAAAGTATATTTTTGGGATGTGATTACATGCATTTTATTTCACGTTTAGACACAAGTGACAATTAAATTTAAATTATTCATTGTGAGTTGGACAAAAATATTCCCTGGTCTGGTAACTGTAATCACTGGTTTCTACTGGTGAACGTGAATCCTACGGATAGATCTATCGGGTTTGACAACCCCATTTCGAGCTAGTCGCGCTAGCAATTTATAATTGGAATGTTTAGTACTTCATATTTTGTTGTAGATACACTATCCAGTGTATAATATTATTGTGTTTGGCAAGGGTAAATAAAGGGTTAAGTGGTTACCAGGTGGCTCATTGATAATGGAATAATGTTTAATGTTTTCTAACATTTTTAAATCTTGTGGTCTAAAGTTTATTCAATTATTTAAACCTATAATTCACTCAACCTTTGTGTTGACAGTTTACTCGCACGTTTTCACAGGTACTTGAGTTTATGTGATGCTTTCGCTGTGTTTAGAAGAGTCTGCATGCATTTGGGCAGATTTTAATGAAACAATTTATGAAACTTAAGCTTGCATTCTGTTTTTGGATAATTTAAACTTGTGGTTTGTTGACAATGTTTCATGTCAACTTTGGTTAATTAATATGTTGGGTTACTTTTAAACTACATATTTTGGTATGCTTTCCTTTTTGAGAAACTTTTGAAATAAAAGAATGCAATGTCGTTTGTTAAATTCATTTAAGTTCGATCAAGCTGTGGGACCAAGTGACGGAGCCGTTAAGTGTTTTGACGGGGCCATCACAGTTGGTATCAGAGCTCTAGTTGTAGGGAACTAGGCGGTCTTAATGTGGTCAACCCGTGGTTCTTAGGGTGCATTAGAGTTGTAGCGACCCCGACAAATCGTCAAGTGACGGCGTCGGCTACGTGGGTCCCATTACCTGATTATAAGTCTTTAAGATAACGTTTGACCAAAATATGTCGCCTTCATTTCAAAATAAAGATTGTTTCAAAGTTTACAAGAATTGTTCAACCAAAAGTTAAGTTACAACGTTATAAGTACGATTGAAATCTAGGCGACACGGTTTAAAGTAAAGTCAAAAGACGCTCCATGAAATGCATGTATACTCGACATCGGATGCAAGTATCAAATAGTAAGCGGAAGCATGTTTCACATATCGTGCAAGACCTGAGAAAAACATAGAAATCTGTCAACGAAAATGTTGGTGAAATCATAGGTTTAAGTAAGTAAGTACAAGTGAACCACAAGATTTGCATCAATGAAATAATAGTAATACATTCCAAAAGTTTGTTTCACGAGCACCCAATTATCAAAGCTTAACATTCCTTCCATTGTATACCCCATCACTTAGTGCTAGAACAAACACTGATTCTCGAAAATATATTTCATCCGTAGACGGTAGCGAACCGTCAAAGATGAGGGTTGTCAACCCATATGGCCATATAACATAAGTTCTCGCTTACACCCGGCAAGTGTAACTAATGATAATCGAATTGAGGATTTTTGTTCTAAACTCGTATGTAGAATGTTTGTTTTCCCGTTCTTGTGTTCACTTAGTTCAAAAGAATCGTTTATGTTTTCTCATCCCAAATATAAGTTCAAAAAGAGTAAAAGTGGGACTATGATCTCACCTTGAGTGCACGAGTAGTAAAGTACTTCAACAAGTAAACGTGTGCAAAGAACAATGCTAGTCTTGACCTAAACAATAGGTTGTATCAATAACGGTAAATACGATAGGTCAAAGATGTTCAATTAGTCCTATGGCTCGTTAAGACTCGATCATAATAGCATGTGAATCAAATTGTCATGTTTCATGCAAGGTACAAGTATAAAAACATGTTAGAACGATTGCACAAATATTTGGTTAAGTTTGATTAAAAGTCAACTTGGTCGGGTCAAAGTCAACGAAAAAGTCAACATGTTCGGGTCGGGTCCCGAACTATTTTTCTGAGGTTTTTAATCATATATGAGCATGTTAGAACAAGTTTCATGTGAATCGGAGGTCCGTAGTATGCCAAACATTTTTCGTATTTTGGACATGGAGGTCAGAACCTGACCACGGCATATGCCGCGCCGCGGCCAGAGGTGTCGCGCCGCGACATTAGGCGTGGCCTGGTACCTGGTCAGTTTCAAATGTTCAAGTCTTGGTCAAAACTTCAATCAACCATAAAACGCAAACCGTAAACAACTAGAAGGCGTATCTTATACCGTTGGAAAGCTCTTTTGACAAGGAACACAACTAAACATGTATCATCAATCAAGAACATCATTTTCAACAACCGATTTCTCGTCAAGTGATCAATAAAAGTCTATTTTCAAATTTTCAAGTTCATCAAATGCATTTTGAGTTTCGGGAATCCAATTCTCACATATGATATGCCGTTTTGAAGGTAATGAGGCATACATTACAACTAAACACTAACAATTAACATTCCATGGCATTCAAGCATCCAAAAATTCATGTCAAGAACCATCAAACCCTAGTCAAACATCTCAAAATCAATAATCATGCTTTTGAAGTTTTCTTAATCAACCTACACACCAATTTGAAGCTAGTGATACTAGGAACACAATTATAACATGAACTTTTAACATCTAACAACATATGATCATCCAAAATTCAAGAACAACACACCAAAATTCAAGTTCATGCTAGTTATACTAAAACAACGAGATCGAGCATACAAATTACATACACGACATCACAATGAGCCATAGACACTAACTAACACCATTTCAAGTCAAAAACACGAATTTAGAGAAATCTAGAGTTTTAGAAATGTTACCCAAACGAGATGAAGTTGGTACCAAAATGAAAAGGATGAAGAGAGGATCACGAATATGTAATTTGTTTTGTTGTAAGCCTCCTAGATCGAATTTAGATGATGAATGATTGAATTGGGTGTTTGTGTGTGTGTTCTTGCTAGAGAGAAAGAGAGAGAGATGGAGGGATTGAATGGTGGTGATTGGGGTGGACTAGTTGACCTAGTCAACTAGTTTGCTCCGTGTCAATTTTAGTCCCTCGAGTTTAGAAGCGGGTGCGGGATTTAACCAAACGAATATTTTAAAAACGCTCGAGTAGACGAGTGATGTTATCATTAAATAACGAGAATATTATAAACGTTAGTCAACGGAAATTGGAAATTTAAATAGCGAAAGATATTATTTAAAAAAAAAGACGGTGTTAAAAATAAATTTAACGAAAAAACGCGGGATGTTACATTATCCACACCTCAAAAGAAATTTCGTCCCGAAATTTAGTTGGAAGTAGTAGTTGTTGAATCTTCCTCGAATTTTGTGTTGCCAATTCTACGAATGAGGGAGAAGTACGTTCTAGGGTATTTCAACGAATTTTGACGGTCGGGATCATATGTTGTTTTAAGGTTTGGCTTCACGATTTATGGTTTCAACCGGTCCTCCTAGGAAGTGAGGGTTATCGTCGATAGTGAGTTCATCAAAGGAGATAACAAGTTCTCGTTTCGCAAAACACGTCTTTGAGTTGATACATCGAATGTAGGATAAACGGAGACCCAAAATGAGTCGAAAAAGTCTAAACGGCTAGCGACGGGTCCAAAACACCCCAAGAATTTAGAGGATCAAAATACCGCGGATTTAGCTTCCTACGTTTCCCGAAACGGATTGCACCTTTCCAAGGTGCGACTCTTAACGTGACGCGGTTTCCCACGTGGAATTTGAAATGTTTACGTCTAACATCGGCGTAGCTCTTGGTGATTACGAGTCGCGTAGGGTTTTACCCGAATATGAATAAATTTTCTCGGTTGCTCATGAATAACCTCGACCCCGGTGAATTGATCATCGTTTACTTGGTTCGACAAGGGAGAATGACGTTTCCGGTCACATGTGGTTTCAAAAGGAGTGACGTTAAAACTTGAATGAAAATCATTGTAGTACGAGGATTCGGTTAAAGGAAAATACTTTTCTCAAGTAAGTTTGAAGTTGGTAATACAAACTTGTATTATGGTTTCCAAGGTTTAAATCGCATGTTTGTTCGGTCCGTCGGGTTGTGGATGGTACGCGGTACTCATGTCTAAACGCGGTCCCGAGGCTTCTTGTAAAACTAGAAGTGAAACGAGTATTTCGATACGGGATAATTATCAAAGATACACCGTGTTGGAATAGAATCTCTTAAGATATGTTTGAACGAGTCAGTTAGGGTTCGAAAAAAAAAATGTTCGTTAGGACTATTCACCCTCGTGGCGAATACTAATGTAATATGAGGAGTTTCTCTATCCAATGAGAAATTTTACAAAAAGTTTCCTTATACGGGAGTGCGAGCGATAAATATAGAAGTGAAATGAGGACTTAGAATAGGATGAGTTTACATCTCGAGGTTGCCATAACGTGCCTCTAGTTGTCAAAAGTTGAAGTCTGAAAGAGAAACGAGGTAGTACACGTAGTTGTATAGTTCGGGGTTGAATAATAGTTGGCCGATTATCAGAATTCACAAGGGCGTTAAGTCAAAGAAGAGTGAAGTATCGTTGGTTTGTGTGTTATCTTAAATTCCAGTAATATCAGACGGTAACGGTGAAATAACAGAGGTATGTAGTGTGGTACGTGATGACGAGAAAATTGATCGGATTTACAATTTAGTATTAGAATTCTTCGCGCAAAATAACGAATTTCAGTTACGTTGATTTTGAGTCGAGAGGGTATGCCTTTCGGCGTTCAAGTAGAAATATTTCCATGTTCGAGTTCCATCTGTTGCTATACGAATTTAGCTAGAAATGTTGGTGTGAAGAATCACGCTCAAGGTTCGAACACGGAGAGGTTTAAAGTTTTCCTTAGTGAGTTAACGAGTTTAAAAGTCATGTAACACGAGAAAAGTCAGAAATGAATCTTCGGTAATAACAGGCGAGATCTAAGATTTTACGAATACAAGTTTGAGTTGGGAGAGTTTCCTGATTACATGTGGCTTGATTTCGAGATTGATTGTAGTGCCTCGACCATTAACATCATGGTCTAGACTTCGTTCAACAGAAATTCTCACTCGGAGAATTTGGTATAGAGTTGCTCTTTTCTCAAAAGTTCGAGACTAAGATGGTGATGTTGTTCGTTTTCCTTCTTTACTTGAATGAGTTAAGATGTCATCTATAAATACGATAACAGATTTGTCTAGATAAGTTTGCATACGTGGTTTAGGAGGTTCATGAATACGGACAGAGTCCTAAATAAATCGAATGGTACTAAGAGAGATTTACAACTAACGTTGCGAGTTCGGAAAACTCGTCTCCCTTAACCCCCAATTGTGGATACGAAGAAGAGGGTATCGGTTTCCAACCGAAAATTACTTAGTTCACAATATTCTATACATAATTGTAGGGGAATAATTTCTCCTTAACAAATAGGTTTCGAGCTCCCTAGTTCTATAGGTGTCAAGTCAAAATTCTTAACGTATATCCTCCAATAAAATTTATAGGCTCACAATATTTATCCATTGGTCGCTTAAATTGCCTAAGTAGTATCTAGGGGAAAAAGGTGGAATGTAAAGAGTACAAGTCAAAGCCTCGGTTGTAATACGTCTAGCGGTAACCGAATCGAATAAGTATGAAATATATGGTTTGTTGTGAAGGAACGTACCCGTGACTAGTCCATCGTCATCTCGGGCATCCTAGGTGTCGATGTTGAAAGTTCAATGGCTTGCATTGGGGTTGATTTTCTTATTTGGGCACACATTCCTAAAATGACCCGGTTGGCCACATTCGAAGCAAGCACCCGTTCTGTGTGCGTTGGGCATCTTTCGAGCGACGGGTCCTTGGCGCCGGTGGCGAAACCTGCCACATCCTTCAAAGTGATGCTTGTGGCATTCGTTACAAAAAGGTAGTTTTCCGGTATAGCCTTTCTTGTCGTTGGAGGCGAAAGGCTTCTTGGCGGGGTTGTTGTTATTGTTGTGGTTGCTTGATTGAGAGGCTTCCCATGTTCTTTTATTGCCGCTCGATTGGTTCTCGATCATTGGTGCTGGTGCTTCCATTTCAGTTACCGTTTCTAAAGTGTGGTGGGCCTTTGCTAAAGCCTCTTGTAGGTTAGTGGGTTGGGATGCCATTACCCCGTGTTGAATGCTCTTAGGGAGGCCATCCATGTAAAGTTCGACTCTTAGTGATTCGGGAGCCATGAGATTCGGACACATTGAGACTAGTTCGGTAAACCGTTGATTATAAGCTCCGAGGTCATTCCCGACCGTTTTCAAATTCCTTAGCCCTTGCTCGAGCCTTCGAGTCTCGTCGCGCGGGAAGTATTCGGTGATCATTCTTTCTCTTAATTCGGCCCAAGAGAGTGTAAGGGCTTCATCGATACCCACTGATTGTACGTACTTGTTCCACCACGAGAGAGCAATGCCGGTGAAAGTGAGGGTGGAAAACTTGACCTTATCTTGGTCTCGACAGCCGCTTGTGTTAAAAACGGTCTCTATTTGTTCAAACCATCGGGTGAGAGTAACCGGTCCTCCGGTTCCATCGAAAGTGGGAGGGTTGTACTTCATGAAGTTCTTGTAGGAGCAACCTTCGCTTGAATTACCGGCTCCATGATTGTTGTTGTTAGAAAAGTGATCGGCCACGGCCGTACCCACGGCGGTGGTTATCATTCGTTGAAGAGCTTGTTCAAGAGTTTCGAGAGGAGTGTTGTGTTGACCTTGGTGAGCCATTGTTCCTTCATGACACAAGAATATCGTTGGTTAGTATTTTCAACAATACTAACCACAGTATGGAATAAGGATAGAGAGAAAATTTTCCTTGACTCGCCTTAAATTCTTTACGTCATAATGTCGGAACGTCCATGTGAATCACCGTAATATAATCCCGGAAATTATATTACCCTGATTCTCATGTGCATTTAACATTACTTCATAAAGTCAAGGTGGCGCATTAACAAAATTTATCAACGTAAGATCAAGATCGAATACGAGTTAGATATGATAGAAGAGTTCGAGTATAAATGCACAATTAGTCAAATAATTCCTACTTCAGTCTATATGCCGGTTGTAGTCTAGATTCACCTATGTACCCTATGACTCGGGGTGGACACAAATGAACTCTAAATCCCTACAACCAAGGCTCTGATACCACTTGTAGCGACCCCGACAAATCGTCAAGTGACGGCGTCGGCTACGTGGGTCCCATTACCTGATTATAAGTCTTTAAGATAACGTTTGACCAAAATATGTCGCCTTCATTTCAAAATAAAGATTGTTTCAAAGTTTACAAGAATTGTTCAACCAAAAGTTAAGTTACAACGTTATAAGTACGATTGAAATCTAGGCGACACGGTTTAAAGTAAAGTCAAAAGACGCTCCATGAAATGCATGTATACTCGACATCGGATGCAAGTATCAAATAGTAAGCGGAAGCATGTTTCACATATCGTGCAAGACCTGAGAAAAACATAGAAATCTGTCAACGAAAACGTTGGTGAAATCATAGGTTTAAGTAAGTAAGTACAAGTGAACCACAAGATTTGCATCAATGAAATAATAGTAATACATTCCAAAAGTTTGTTTCACGAGCACCCAATTATCAAAGCTTAACATTCCTTCCATTGTATACCCCATCACTTAGTGCTAGAACAAACACTGATTCTCGAAAATATATTTCATCCGTAGACGGTAGCGAACCGTCAAAGATGAGGGTTGTCAACCCATATGGCCATATAACATAAGTTCTCGCTTACACCCGGCAAGTGTAACTAATGATAATCGAATTGAGGATTTTTGTTCTAAACTCGTATGTAGAATGTTTGTTTTCCCGTTCTTGTGTTCACTTAGTTCAAAAGAATCGTTTATGTTTTCTCATCCCAAATATAAGTTCAAAAAGAGTAAAAGTGGGACTATGATCTCACCTTGAGTGCACGAGTAGTAAAGTACTTCAACAAGTAAACGTGTGCAAAGAACAATGCTAGTCTTGACCTAAACAATAGGTTGTATCAATAACGGTAAACACGATAGGTCAAAGATGTTCAATTAGTCCTATGGCTCGTTAAGACTCGATCATAATAGCATGTGAATCAAATTGTCATGTTTCATGCAAGGTACAAGTATAAAAACATGTTAGAACGATTGCACAAATATTTGGTTAAGTTTGATTAAAAGTCAACTTGGTCGGGTCAAAGTCAACGAAAAAGTCAACATGTTCGGGTCGGGTCCCGAACTATTTTTCTGAGGTTTTTAATCATATATGAGCATGTTAGAACAAGTTTCATGTGAATCGGAGGTCCGTAGTATGCCAAACATTTTTCGTATTTTGGACATGGAGGTCAGAACCTGACCACGGCATATGCCGCGCCGCGGCCAGAGGTGTCGCGCCGCGACATTAGGCGTGGCCTGGTACCTGGTCAGTTTCAAATGTTCAAGTCTTGGTCAAAACTTCAATCAACCATAAAACGCAAACCGTAAACAACTAGAAGGCGTATCTTATACCGTTGGAAAGCTCTTTTGACAAGGAACACAACTAAACATGTATCATCAATCAAGAACATCATTTTCAACAACCGATTTCTCGTCAAGTGATCAATAAAAGTCTATTTTCAAATTTTCAAGTTCATCAAATGCATTTTGAGTTTCGGGAATCCAATTCTCACATATGATATGCCGTTTTGAAGGTAATGAGGCATACATTACAACTAAACACTAACAATTAACATTCCATGGCATTCAAGCATCCAAAAATTCATGTCAAGAACCATCAAACCCTAGTCAAACATCTCAAAATCAATAATCATGCTTTTGAAGTTTTCTTAATCAACCTACACACCAATTTGAAGCTAGTGATACTAGGAACACAATTATAACATGAACTTTTAACATCTAACAACATATGATCATCCAAAATTCAAGAACAACACACCAAAATTCAAGTTCATGCTAGTTATACTAAAACAACGAGATCGAGCATACAAATTACATACACGACATCACAATGAGCCATAGACACTAACTAACACCATTTCAAGTCAAAAACACGAATTTAGAGAAATCTAGAGTTTTAGAAATGTTACCCAAACGAGATGAAGTTGGTACCAAAATGAAAAGGATGAAGAGAGGATCACGAATATGTAATTTGTTTTGTTGTAAGCCTCCTAGATCGAATTTAGATGATGAATGATTGAATTGGGTGTTTGTGTGTGTGTTCTTGCTAGAGAGAAAGAGAGAGAGATGGAGGGATTGAATGGTGGTGATTGGGGTGGACTATTTGACCTAGTCAACTAGTTTGCCCCGTGTCAATTTTAGTCCCTCGAGTTTAGAAGCGGGTGCGGGATTTAACCAAACGAATATTTTAAAAACGCTCGAGTAGACGAGTGATGTTATCATTAAATAACGAGAATATTATAAACGTTAGTCAACGGAAATTGGAAATTTAAATAGCGAAAGATATTATTTAAAAAAAAGACGGTGTTAAAAATAAATTTAACGGAAAAACGCGGGATGTTACAAGAGTCTAGTCTATAGCCCGACCCTTTTGCTATAGCATTATTATGTATTTCATTTCGTATGAGTTATATCATAAGCATTTATTTCTATTTGTTATATGGTTTGTGGTTTTACTGTTTGCAGATGTCGACTTCGAGCAACAACTCCGTTCGTGCTCCTGCTCTTTCGGCTGCTGCCAGACGCCGTGCTGATCAACCTTTGATCGATGATCCTGTTCACTACTACTTTACTACCCTCACTCACATGAACAGAGCTTACACCGACGAGACGCGTATTAATGCTCTTAGTGATTGCCTGCGTACTTTGTCGCATAACGAGGTGATGGATGAGATTCGTGCCGATATGAGTAGGTTTGTCAGTTTCAAGCATAAGGTTGAGGACGAGAATCATAAGCGTGATCGGGAAGTGAGCGCTAAGTTCGAGGCTCTCAAGAGCATAGGTCGTGGTTTGAAGACAGAGTTGGAAGAAGTGAAAGAAAAGTTGCGGAAGTATGAGACTCCTGCCGAGACTCATGCCGGCCCAGCTTATCACACCCTCTCTAAGCAGATGTTATATGATGATTCATGATTGATTATTTATTTCATAAGACTTAATGTCCTTTTATACATACATTTTGGGTTATGTACGGCGTTTTGTCGAGGATTTTATTAAGGTTTTTGTTATGGGATATTTTCATTATGTATGGATGGTTATTTTTATGACATCTATTATCATTGTCATATTTTATTTCTGATGTTGTGACTCTTGGCATGTTATATTATGCGTAATATAAGTTCATGTATGTTAGGTGCTATGTATGTTGTATGATGTTATCATAAAATATGTATGCATGTGATGGTTATTTCTATAACAATCATAACTGTCATGTTATTACTAATAGTGTTTGTTGACTATTATTATAATGGTTAATCTTTTCGTGTTCGATCTATTCCTTTATAACACTGGCATTATTCTTAGTACTAACGGTTGTGTTATTCTGTTTTGAAGATCATGCCTCCTAGAGAGTCCAACGAAGCCCGTATGCAACGACTTATCACCGAAGGGATAGCTGCTGCTATGGCAGCAAATGCTAATGCTAATGGGAATAACAACCAGGTGGGATGCTCCCACAAAACGTTCATGGCAAGTCGTCCACAGGAATTCAGTGGTACGAAAGGACCCATAGGGCTTACCCGCTGGTTCGAGAAAATCGAGTCTATTTTCAGGGTTAGTCGAGTCCGAGAGGAGGACAAGGTTAGTTTTGCTAGCTGCACTCTTAAGAATAGTGCATTGACCTGGTGGAACAACTTGGTTAATAGTTTAGGAAATGATGTGGCTTATAGTTTAACTTGGAATAATTTCAAGGAAAGAATGATCACCCGTTATCGTCCTAGGGGTGAACTTAAGAAGTTAGAGGTTGAACTTAAGAACTTGAAAATGAAGGGCACCAAATTAGATGCCTATGAGCAGAGATTCTTTGAGTTGACCTTGTTGTGTCCTAATGTCTATGCTAATGAGAATCTTAAGATTGAAGCTTACATTGATGGGTTATCTGAGAAAATTGAGCATGGGGTCGAGTCTAGTGAGCCCCCGACTATCGAGGCTGCTATGTCTATGGCTCATAAGCTTAATGATAAGATTTTAAGGAGGAGTAAGGCTGCTGTGACCGATGCAAGTGAAGAGGTTGTTAAGAAAACTGATAATGGGAAAAGGAAGTGGGATAATAACCGCAACCAGAACCAAGGTCAGCAAAAGAAACAAGATAATTTCGGTGCTAGTAACCAAAATCAGCGTGTGTGTCCTCGTTGTTATAAGGCTCATGAGGGTTATTGTACGGTTACCTGCAAGAGGAGTTCCAAACAAGGACACATTGCTAAAGATTGTATGGTGCTTCTGCCGGGTTCTGCTACTCCTGTGGCAGGTGGTAATAATGGTAATAATGCTAGTAATAGAGGTGGGAATGGTAATGGCAATGGAAAGCCGAATAATGGTGGTAATCAGAAGGTTTGTTACGAATGTGGGAAGCCGGGGCATTTCCGTGATGTATGTCCCAACAAGAAGGCTACTGAGAATGCACGTGGAAGAGCATTCTACATTAACGCCAGGTATACTGAGGAAGATCCTAAACTTGTTACGGGTACGTTGTCGGTCAACGATTTATCAGTTTATGTACTATTTGATTCAGGGGCTGATTTGAGTTTTGTGTCGAGTAAATTAAGTCCAAAAATCAAAACACCGTTAACTCCTTTAGACAATACTTATGTTGTTGAAATAGCTAATGGTAAAGTGCTTACTGCTAAGACTGTGTATCGTAAATGTAACATTAATTTGGCTGGTAGAGATTTTGAGATAGATTTGGTACCGATTGAACTTGGTAGTTTTGACATTGTTATTGGGATGGATTGGTTATCTGCGAATCGTGCTGAGATTGTGTGTTATGATAAAGCTATTCGTATTACTAATGTGATTGGAGAGCCGCTGATGGTTTTTGGAGATAAGAAATGCAGACAGTTAAATCTTATTAGCTGTTTGAAAGTTCTTAAACATCTTCGCAAGGGCTGTCATGCTATTCTAGCCCATGTTGTTGATTCCGATAAAGAAACGAAGAGCGTTGGTGATGTTCATATTGTTAGAGATTTTCCCGAGGTATTTCCCGAAGATTTACCTGGCCTTCTGCCGCAACGCGTGGTAGAATTTCAAATTGATCTTGTTCCCGGTGCTGCTCCTGTAGCACGTGCTCCTTATCGTCTTGCACCTTCCGAACTTCAAGAATTGTCGAGTCAACTCCGTGAGTTGTTAGACAAAGGTTTTATTCGTCCTAGTTTGTCCCCTTGGGGAGCACCTGTTCTGTTTGTTAAGAAGAAGGATGGTTCTTTTCGTTTGTGCATTGATTATCGTGAGTTGAACAAGCTTACTATTAAAAATCGTAACCCCCTTCTGAGAATTGATGATCTGTTCGATCAGCTTCAGGGTTCATCTGTTTATTCAAAAATCGATCTTCGTTCCGGCTATCATCAGTTGCGTGTTAAAGAATTCGATGTTTCAAAAACTGCTTTTCGCACCCGTTACGGTCACTTTGAGTTTCTTGTTATGCCGTTCGGATTGACAAATGCACCTGCTGTGTTCATGGACCTCATGAACCGTGTGTGTAGACGCTATCTGGACAAGTTCGTTATTGTGTTCATTGACGATATCCTTATTTATTCGAAGAGTGATGAAGAGCACGAAGAACATTTGAAGTTAGTGCTCGATCTGTTAAGAAAGGAAGAGTTGTACACTAAGTTCTCTAAATGTGCTTTCTGGTTACGAGAAGTTTAATTCCTTGGACATATTGTTAGTAAACAAGGAATACAAGTTGATCCTGCTAAGATTGAGGTGATAGAAAAGTGGGAAACTCTGAAAACTCCTACTCAGATTCGTCAGTTCCTAGGATTAGCAGGTTACTATAGAAGGTTCATTCAAGATTTCTCTCGTATAGCGAAACGTCTGACTGCTTTAACGCACAAGGGGAAGAAGTATGAGTGGAAGGATGAACAAGAGGCTGCTTTTCAGATTCTAAAGAAGAAGTTGACTACCACTCCGATATTGTCACTACCTGAGGGTAATGATGATTTTTTTGTTTATTGTCATGCTTCACGTCAAGGCTTTGGTTGTATTTTGATGCAACGAAAGAAAGTTATTGCGTACGCATCACGTAAATTGAAGATTCACGAGCAGAATTATACAACTCATGATTTAGAGTTTGGGGCCATTGTTTTTGCGCTTAAGATTTGGAGACATTATTTGTATGGGGTCAAGAGTACTGTATACACAGATCACAAAAGTCTTCAACATATCCTCGATCAGAAATAGTTGAACATGAGACAACGAAGATGGATTGAGACGTTGAATGATTATGATTGCGAACTTTTATATCATCCGAGTAAGGCCAATGTTGTGGCGGATACGTTGAGTCGTAAAGAAAGGGCTGAACCTCGCAGGTTTAGGGCCTTGAATATGACAAATTAGAACAAACCTCGCAAGGCAGATTCTTAAGACACAACAACAAGCCTTAAAGGAAGAGAATTTTGTGAAAGAGAACGTAAGAGGTATGGCTAAGAAGTTTGAGGTACGAGCAGATGGTACTAGATACTTTGCGGGATGTCTTTGGGTTCCGAAGTTTGGTGAACTGCGACAACTTGTTTTAGATGAGGCTCATAAGTCTAGGTACTCTATTCATCCTGGTTCAGAAAAGATGTATCATGATCTTAAGGAGCTGTATTGGTGGCCTAATTTGAAAGGTGATGTGGCTACGTATGTGGCTAAGTGTTTGACATGTGCTAAGGTTAAAGCCGAACATCAAAAACCGTCTGGACTTTTGGTGCAACCTGAGATTCCCGAATGGAAGTAGGAAGGAATTACGATGGATTTTATTACTAAGTTACCAAGGGTAGCTGGTGGCTATGACACCATTTGGGTGATTGTAGATCGACTCACTAAGTCGGATCACTTTTTGCCAATTATGGAAACAGATTCAATGGAGAAGCTTACTCGTTTGTATTTGAAGGAGATTGTTTCTAGACATGGTGTTCCTGTATCTATTATTTCGGACCGAGATAGTCGATTTATATAGGTTTTGGCGATCCTTACAGGAAGCCTTGGGAACTAGGTTAGATATGAGCACCGCTTATCATCCTCAAACGGATGGTCAGAGTGAAAGGACCATTCAGACGTTAGAAGATATGTTACGAGCGTGTGTTATTGATTTTGGTAATGGGTGGGATAAATATTTGCCGCTAGCTGAGTTTTCTTATAACAACAGTTATCATGCAATTATTAAAGCCGCACCGTTTGAAGCTCTGTATGGTAGGAAGTGTAGGTATCCTGTCTGCTGGAATGAGGTTGGGGATGCTCAACTCACCGGTCCAGAAATTATTCATGAGACTACCGAGAAGATTGTACAGATTAAGGAAAGGTTAAGAACAGCTAGAAGTCGGCAAAAGAGTTATGCCGATAAGGGAAGGAAAGATGTAGAATTTCAAGTTGGCGACCGTGTTATGTTAAAGGTTTCACCTTGGAAAGGTGTGATACGTTTTGGTAAAAGGGGAAAGTTGAGTCCTCATTTTGTTGGACTATTTGAGATCATTGAGAGAGTCGGACCGGCGGCTTATCGTTTGAAGTTGCCGCAAGAACTCAGTGCTGTTCATGATGTTTTTCATGTATCGAATTTAAAAAAGTGTTTGGCCGAGGCCGACAAGACTATTCCTCTGGAAGAACTTCATGTTGATAAGCAACTACATTTTATTGAGGAACCTGTTGAAATTATGGATCGAGAAGTTAAGACTCTTAAGCAGAGCCGAATTCCTATTGTCCAGGTTAGATGGAACGCCAGACGCGGTCTTGAGTTCACTTGGCAGCGTGAAGATCAGATGAAGTAGAAGTACCCGCATTTGTTCTCAGATGCTGAGTCAACCCCTGCACCTACTTAAATTTCGGGACGAAATTTCCGTAACGGGAAGGAACTGTCACGACCCTACTTTTTCCGTTATCTTTTATCGTTAATTATTTAACGACCATTAACTATTATTCGTACCATGTCATTTCTATGACCTATATTATTATTATTATAATAATATATATATTAATTATTATGTGTTATGTGAATATTTGTATTCATATTTTGAGTTATACGTTTCTACGTATCGCGGATTTCTATCCGGCGAATCTTTTCGGTTTTCAAACCAACGGTCGAGTTTTTTGAGATATTTAAATCCTAATTATTTTAAATATGATATTTTAAGATCATATAATTATATATAGTATTTATATTTATTTTTCGTCGCGTATTCGTTATCTCTCCGGATTTTCAATCGCGTAAGCGTGTTTTCGCGTTTCGGGTTTCGTTCGGGCTTTCGGGCCACAAGGAATTTTACACTTAGCAAGTTTGGGCCATGGGACCCACCCCATGACCTCCATTCGGCCGACCCATCAAGGGGGGAGTATACTCCCTTGATTTTCCCATTTTTCCATTTTATTTTTACATTCCACATTTTTAATCAAAACCTAATTCGTGCTCTCTCCTCCTCCTTCTTCTTTTTGGGCAACGACCACCACAACCATCATCATGATCATCATCTTGCTTCAACAAATAGCTTGGACCACCAATTGTTATACATAAACGCGTTCTACTAATCATCCTCTACACGATTCTATCACTTGTTTCTCGATTAGGGTATAAACCCTAACCCTAGAACTTTTGATTTTTCATTATTTTTCTTTTTTTGATGTCTATTTTAATAGTATGATGATTACTTGTTGTTGTAATGATGTTTGTATGCGTAGAATTACTCAAATACATATGTTTTCGGTTTGATTTAATTGGGACAGCAGCTTTTTGTTCAATTCTGGATTTGTGACTGATATAAAAGTGAAAATAAAGTATGTAGATGAGTTCCTCTCATCAAGACATTATTTTTAGACTCCGGATTCATGTCATTTCGATTCCCGGAGCCCTAGATATGATCAAAATGGTATTTTGTTAAGATTGAAATGTGATATTGATATGAACCTGGTTTGGTCTGACTTTGTGACCATATTTGGTGAATTTAGGGTATGTTAGTGTGTTAGGATTGATGATGGGATGAACTTTCATGTTCGGGTCATCTCAATTCGAGCCACGAATCACCCGTTATGGCTAAAACACGTTTTTGATTGAATTGAAGTTCCAAGTGGTGAAATGGCTGATCACCACGACTTGTGAACTGTTCTTGGTGTGTTCTTGAGTACACCAAAGTGTCGGGTGGTTTGATTAGGCGGAGATATATATAAGGCTCGCCGAAAACCGACACCCGGGGCTCAAGATACGACCCGATGAACTTTTGATTTAAAACTTATGATATAAATAATGAATTTCATTATCATTTAATTACTTATGATATAAAAAGTAATTATTAAATTTTAAGACTTATGATATATATTTATTATATCATTTAATTATTACTTATGATTTAATTAACATTTTAATTAAAACTTATGATTAATAATACTTTATTATTAATGGAAAATACTTATGATAAGTATTAAACTTATATTATAAGATTATTATTATAAGACTTATAATAAGGATTAATTAATTATTTAACTATTATAAGGCTTAGTTATTATTTAATTATAATTTAATTATTAAATACTTATGATTTAATGATTATAATTAGAAACTTATGATATGATTAATAATTCATTATTAATTAATAATACTTATGAGATGATTTAAAATTTATTATCAATTAATAATACTTATATTATGACTAATATTTAATTAATTAATTAAATACTTATGTTATATTAATTATATCATTTAAACTTATATTAACTTTAATAATTTATTTTAATTTAATTAAACTTATATTATGACATAATTAGACATATTTAACTTTAAATAACATTATAACTTACATTGTTATTATAACTTACACTTTTAAAATTAACGTTGACTATGTTTGACCAAGGTTGACTTTTGAGTTGACTTTTGGTTGACTTTGACTTTCGGTTGACTTTTGTTGACTTTCTAATTAAGGAAACTTTCCTAACTTATAAACTTTCCAAAAATAGCAACTTTCTAAATTTGGAAACTTTCCAAAAATAGAAACATTCCAAAAATAGAAACTTTCCAAGAATAGAAACTTTCCAAAAATAGAAACTTTCCAAAAATAGAAACTTTCCAAAAATGGAAACCTGCTAAAAATAGAAACTTTCTAAAAATAGAAAGTGTGTGTCCGTAAGCTGTTCCGATCAAACCGATGTATGCTGAGTATTGTTCTATGTCTACTTGCAACATGTACAATAGCTATCATACTAAGACTTGACCTAAGTTAGTTATTTATATGGACCTGCTTTATTTATAGGTCGGCGTTGTGATCATTCCTGATCACTGTACTCCATTTGCTGTTCGCTTATTTGTGTTGGTTACTTCGTTACTATTAAGATGAGTTATAGTCCCGTTTTTACATACTTTTCAAAGTATATTTTTGGGATGTGATTACATGCATTTTATTTCACGTTTAGACACAAGTGACAATTAAATTTAAATTATTCATTGTGAGTTGGACAAAAATATTCCATAGTCTGGTAACTGTAATCACTGGTTTCTACTGGTGAACGCGAATCCTACGGATAGATCTATCGGGTTTGACAACCTCATTTCGAGCTAGCCGCACTAGCAATTTATAATCGGAATGTTTAGTACTTCGTATTTTGTTGTAGATACATTGTCCAGTGTATATTATTATTGTGTTTGGCAAGGGTAAATAAAGAGTTAAGTGGTTACCAGGTGGCTCATTGATAATGGAATAATGTTTAATGTTTTCTAACATTTTTAAATCTTGTGGTCTAAAGTTTATTCAATTATTTAAACCTATAATTCACTCAACCTTTGTGTTGACAGTTTACTCGCATGTTTTCACAGGTACTTGAGTTTATGTGATGCTTCCGCTGTGTTTAGAAGAGTCTGCATGCATTTGGGCAGATTTTAATGAAACAATTTAAGAAACTTAAGCTTGCATTCTGTTTTTGGATAATTTAAACTTGTGGTTTGTTGAAAATGTTTCATGTCAACTTTGGTTAATTAATATGTTGGGTTACTTTTAAACTACATATTTTGGTATGCTTTCCTTTTTGGGAAACTTTTGAAATAAAAGAATGCAATGTCTTTTGTTAAATTCATTTAAATTCGATCAAGCTGTGGGACCAAGTGACGGAGCCGTTAAGTGTTTTGACGAGGCCATCACACCTTGTATGTAATCCACCCCTGTTTTAATGAGTCCATTGACTATTAATCCATTTCCGTGTCCGGTCAAATGAACAATTATTAGTATTTATAAATATCACGCCCATCGTGTCAGATCGAGTGTATGTGGTTATTTATAATTACCTCAAATTGTAAATCTCTATATTAAATTAACGAACTATCATTCAGTTAAACAAATATAAAGCCCATTAATAGCCCATAGTCCAATTTCCACAAGTGTCAGTCTTTTGTTCAAACCCCATTTATGGTACAAAGCCCAATAACCCCGTCTTTAATATTTAGTCCAATATCCTGATTACTTCGGTTTAAATAAGCATAATAATAACTTAGCTACGAGACATTAATTTAAAAAGGTTGAACATAACTTACAATGAGTATTAATCGCGTAGTGTTACACGGACAGAATTTCGACTTACAAACTCAAAACATTCGCTAACATAACCTTATTATTATTATTAACTTAATATTAAAATTATAATTAAAATATAAATATAAATATTTATTGAGAGTATGATGATAGATGGATATATATTGTGTAAAAATTCGTCGACCAAATGTTGCAATTTATAGGACTTGGCTTGCTACAGTGTCTCATGCGATCGCATGACTTTAACACTACCTGGCCATGCGATCGCATGGCCAGCTGTACCAGCTCACATTGTCAACTAAAACGTGGGCTGCTGAGTTTATTTAATATATAATATAATATATATAATTTTATATAATTATATATATATTATATTATATTCTTGTGCCTATTTGACTCGTAATTTTAGGTCCGTTGCATTGCGCGTTGATAGTTGGTTCATGTCTCGGTTCCGGATTTTCGAACGTCCTTTCGTACGATTTAATATCTTGTACTTTGCATTACGCGGCTCGTACTCTTGTAACTTTTAGACGTTTCTTATCAATAAATTGAACCACTTGGATTGTACTTTATACTTTTTAGCGTTTTGATCATTTGCATCTTTAATTCGTCGAATCTGTCTTTTGTCTTCACCTTTTAATATTTAAAAGAATATCACTTGTAAATAGAACAATTGCAACTAAAAGCTTGTCTTTCTTGAAGGATAATGCTATGAAATATATGTTCGTTTTTAGCATTATCAACGGGCACTCGGCTCGTGCATCTCTTGGGGCAGATCTCAAGGTCGTTTCATCTGGTATAAGAGCCATAAGCCTCTCGGGGTGTGACAGAAACTCAGTTTGTGCATCTCCTGCGGTATTCTCACATGGTGTGATGGGCATGATGCTCATACATCTCATGAGGTATGGATCCTGGGTATTAAGAATGTTTCGGCCTGACTAGGATGTCAGGAACTTAAGTGGGGGAGTTTGTAACAACCCATCCCACATCGGTTATATATTAAAAGTATTGGTCCCTTATAAGCTTAGAGTTGTGGCTAATTAGTATCTCCACCATGGTTTTAGTTGTTGACCCGGAGATACCCGGTTAGTCTAATGTTTTAGCTTGTAAGGGGCGCTTTGTTTTTTGAGTTGCGACGGGCACTCAGCTCGTGCATCTCTTGGGGCAGATACGAGGTTCATTTCATAACCTCTATATTCTTCATCATTCCAATTTCCGAAAAATGACTTATATATTCACTCTTAATTGTAAACATGACATTTTTTGTAACTCAATGATTGATATGCATCAGCAAACAAAGACTTAGAGTATTTATAGACATATGATTTAATACTCTAAAAGTTAAATCTAACGGTTCATGGAAAATATGTAAAATGAAACATTTATAAGAATCAAATACTTTATTTCACATAAAGTTTCTATGTAAGATGTGCTAGTCTTATGAATGTCTCAAAGTGTAACTCCCAATTACTTTTAGAGCAACTCTTAATTAATATTTTTAATTGTAACATTCATGAAGGATATGGAAAATGAAATTTAAGTGTTAAATGATTCATTTCAAGTAAAGTTACTATTTAATATGTGCAAGTCGTAATCTATAATGAAAATTCAACAGTTAAGTTAATCATAAACGTATACATATTTAATAATTTAATAATCCTTATATTCATAAATAATTCATATATTTTTTTTATTTTATCATTTTATTTATTTAACCCCATTTATTACACCATTGACCATACTTAATTTTTTTGAAGGTTAAGTTATTCATAAATGTATAGATATTTAATAATTTAATAACCCTTATGTTCATATATAATTCATACATTTTTTAATTTACTATTTTATTTTATTTAGTTAACTCTATTTATTACACCGTGTTTAATTATTTAGGATTCAATATATATATATATATATATATATATATATATATATATATATATATATATATATATATATATATATATATATATATATATATATATATAGAGAGAGAGAGAGAGAGAGAGAGAGAGATATCAGGCTAATTAAGTCGAAATCAAACATGATCTGAGTCAATACCAAATATTATGAGGAAAAATATTTTTGTGAGTTACAATATTGTTAGTTTTTAAGACTTATCCCGGCTCAATAACACAACATCGAAGTAGAGGCGTCTGATTGCCTTGTGTAAAGTGTGAAATCGAACAAGACCCAATTTTTAAAGGGCCCGGAATTTTTAAAGGCCTGAAATTTTTGAAGGAATTAAAAAATTCCATTTAATTTAAATATTGTGACAGAAATATCATTGAGATAAAGATTTTAGGTTGTTAGTTTATAGATCATTAGCTTAAAAAGATTATTTTCTATGTATTAGAAAATCTAACGTTTATAAGGTTTCATTCTTTAATGTATCGAACACTAACTGTAAAATTAATGGAACGACCCAGTCACAAGGTAGGTTGTTTGATGTCCTGTGACATCAAAGTTCATCTTCTCCACTTATTTATGTGCACCACAAGAATAAGGGTCTTTGGAAACAATATATGTTGCTGCTAATAACTCATTATGTCGCTGCTTGTAGCTCACTATCTCATCGCCAAAGCTTTGCAGTTTGTTCTTTTTGCAATAATCTTATGTGGAGACATTATTTTGGCAAAAAATTGAAATATATAAAATTTGTGGGAACTATTCATTAAAATAATGAAGAATCACATAATTAATTATCTATACATCTATCTATATACATATATATAAAACACGTGCCAATAATCCTACGTGTCAGTCTATTATTAATTCTGGTTAAATTTGCTTATGTGGCGGCTTGTGGTTAATTTATATATATAATAATATAATATAATATCCCTTCCTTTTTTATTTCACTTTTGATAATGCATATGTTTAATATATTCGTATGTTTATGATTAAATATATAGGAAACCAACATGTATTCCGTATTTTGGAAACTACACTCATAAATTTAAATACTTTATTTACTTTCAAATTTGTATTCTTTTATCTTTTATCTACATAATAATCTAATTTTCAAGCAATATAAGT